>NC_089250.1:130704349-130869349 GCF_963930625.1 Muntiacus reevesi
TACAACATTTGCACATCCAATGAGATAATATATTGGAGATCTGCTTAGTACAGAATAAGCACTTAAATATAAAATGCATCAGCTGAGCGCTGAGTTGAATTGCAAAAGTCACTGACTCAGTGATCTCTATTACTCCTGTTATGTGTTACAGGGGCTGAGGCAGAGAAGCCACTGCCTTGGCAGCAAGTGGAGATGTTCCCCACACAAGCACAGGGTCTCTCAACAGAATGGCCTGTGTATGACTGATTTCTTGCTGCTACGTGAACAGAAAGACCGAATTTCAGCCTCTGATTCTTAACGTTGTTGTCGTTTAGTCACTAAGTCATGTCCAACTCTTTTGGAATCCCATGGACCGTAGCCCCTGCCAGGCTCCTCTGTCTATGGGATTTCTCAGGCAAGAATACTGAAGTTGGATGCCATTTCTTTCTCCAGGGATCTTCCTGACCCAGGGATTGAACACGCATCTCTTGCATTGTAGGTGGATTCTTTACCACTAAGCCACTTGGGAAACCTATTCTTAACATTATTAATTTTTTTTAAACCCAAAGCAACTGTCACATGGAAAGGAATCAGGTGACCTCCAGTCTCTCACTAGCTATTTGTCCTATCACCCACCGGAACTCTGAAACCATGGCCAGCTACCGAGCAGAACTGTTCAGACCAACTATTTCACAATAAAGACATTATTCTTTATTGTGAATGTATCAGTAAATAACAGCATTACTTAAAATAAGACTGTCAAGTCCCAAATAATTTGGTTTTTTTCCCTTGATTTTAATGCTAAAATAATAATACAAGAGCAGTCAGCACTTAGGAAGAATGGAAGTTTCCTTCTAAGTAAGAAATCTGGGTAAAAAAAGCATCACCTTAGTAACAACACATTCTACATTGTCTGTGATTGACGCTGATATATATCCTAATAAAATCAGCTAGTTTTATTCACTGCTCCAGTACTTTGGTTAAGGAGGGGGCAGAGGGAATTGGTAATCGGGAGATTAATAAAAGTGAAATCTCAGACTTGATCTGAGTCATAATAAAGACACTGTATCATATTAACCTTATTTCTACCTATAGTCCATCATGGACACCCCTCCTCATTATCAGCAAAAACTTCATTCAAGAAGAAAGTATCTGAACATGAAATAAGTGTTGAGGACAATAGCAAAATTTGTACAAAATACTACTTGGAAAAATCAACCTGAATTAATCGTCTCTCACCAGACTTATTTCTCATCACTCAGTTCCACAGTGAAGGAGGAAAATCAATTTAATTACAAAGCACCTTTTCCAATCACACCTCTCAAGCTATTCAACATCAGAGCTAACATTTCCCAGGTATTTTATCACTGGTCTACCTCAATATTTATGTGATGGTTTGAAAACTCTGTTTGGAAAAAAGGAAAAGGAAATACTCTCACATTGTGAAAATGCATCAACCATAAAAACCCAAATTCACTCTACACAGTGTTCAGTGTCAAATGCAAGCAAAGATTTACCAAAGCTCCATAATTACATACTAATTAAAAATTAGAAAAAAAACTGAAAATATCTATTCAGATCTACAGAATTAGCAAGTATAACATTAATTCTTCTAAATCTTTTTTTTTTTTTTTAAGCAGTGGATTCAACTAGGAAGAACTATAAGTAATCCAAAATGGAATCAGAAACTCTTTTCTATTAAGACCCAATTTGGTGCCCATAAGCTAATGATTCTGCCTCTCATGCTGTATCAGAAAAAAAAAAAGGATATTAATTAAATAATTGCAAAGAAAAAGCAGCTATGGTATTTTGCATACCAAAGGGCCCTAAAGGATTTCACAGACTTATGGTAAATGCGGAGGAGTATAAAAAGAGCAACTTAAAAAATCATTCACACCACTTTCATTTATAGTACTGAAATGACTAATTACTTGCCAAGCTCTGTTTATAGAGAATTCTCTTCAAGACACTCAACGTATTTTATAGATCTCTCTAATTGATCTTTTCCATTTTATGGATGTTAAAATTAATTGTAAAATTAAAATTCCCTTGGAAGAAAAATTAAAGGCAAAGGGAATTTAAGGAAATCAGCTGAGTAAAGGGTAGAGCTCAGAAGAGAATTCAGTTGTGTTGTCTCCTCAGCCTATATTGTTTTTAAAATATATATTATTTTAAAAATATATATATATTGTTTTTAAACAATATTTTTATACAATTTAAAACAATACTTTGAACAATTAAACAATTTAAACAAACAAACAAAAAAAAAACTATATTTTTTTAAAAATATAGGTTGGGCCAGTAGGAAGCAAACTCACAACACTCAATCCTAAGCATTTCCTTCCTTCTTTCTTTCAACAGCTTTGAGGTATACGCACACACACACACAAGCACATCTTTAGTAATGCTGGCAGTTTGATGAGTTTGGACATAACTATCTCCAACAACTAATTTTAAATACAGCTCATGTCATGTGGCCCAATAGTTTAGTCAAAATCCAATATGGGAAAAAAATAAAAAACTACCTTTACTTTTCATATCAATCATAGGAATGAAAGAAATTTTGAGGGATCAGTTTTCCTCTTAGCTTATTTTCATTCATTTATTTACTATAGATCAAGTACCTATTATGTGCCAGGCAATGTGTTAGGCATGATAGTTTCAATAATCAGCAAAACAGACATGGTCTTTATGCAAACTGAGTTCCTGATTGCAATCTCATCAAGAGCATCATAAATTAAAATGACCTCTCATAAGTTTGTATACGTCAAAGAAGATACCACAATTTCATGAGTATTTCATCCAAATGTTAAAAGCTTTGAGTAGACAGAAAATTCTTCCACATCTGGAATAAATCTTTCTTTCGATAATTATATCAAATTCTTCATGCTGGATATTCCACGGACATGAAAATTTGGGCAATATGCAAAGATCATACATAGAATTTCAGAGTATTTAACTTTTCCTCAGTCTCCTCTCCTCTAGATACCATTACCATCATGAATTTACAGATAACCTGGGGATTTACCATAACTCAGCAACCTACATAAAAAATATTTATTATGCATGCAGGTGTCTGGCACTAACTGGATTTGGATGATATAACCATGTACAACACAGACGGACCCTGGTCTCTTAATGTGATGTTTAGACTGGTATAGTAATCATTTCTCCCATGTTAATAACACACGGGGATTAACTTACACTTTTTAAAAATCTAAACTCCACTATTCACTCTGTTTTATTTTCATTCTCCTATGTATTCTGTTTCAATATATTTTCCAGGGACTTTCCTGGTGGTCTAGTGGTTAAGAATTCACCTGCCAAGCAGGGGACATGTGTTCAATCCCTAGTCTGGGAAGATCTCACATGCCACAGAACAACGAAGCCTGTGGACCACAACTACCAAAGCCGGCGCACCCTAGAGCCCATGTTCTTCAACAAGAAATGCCACCACAATAAGAAGCCTGTGTACCACAACTAGAGAAAGCTCACATGCAGCAGTGAAGACCCAGCACAGCCAAAAATAAAATAATAAAAAATTTTAAATATGTATTAAATTGCAAGAAATAATGTACTTAATATATCTTACATATAAAAGCATCTCTATAATTAGATAGAGAAATATAGGAGCATATTATTTTAAATTTAGTACAATATGTCATTGGTGACTTATACTTAATTAACCTATGCTAACCAAGATATTGGGTTTCCCAGGTGGTGCAATAATAAAGAATCCATCTGCCTATGCAGGAGACACAAGAGACATGACTCCCTGGGTCAGGAGAACCGCTGGAATAGGAAATGGCAATCCACTCCAGTATTCTTGCCTGGAAAATTCCATAGACAAGCACCTGGCAGGCAATTGTCCAGGGGGCTGCAAAGACTTGGACAGGACTGAGTGAGTGTGCGCGTGTGCACACAAACACACAACCAGGATATCGGTGCTCTTAGATACAAAGATTTTATCATTGGGCTTAGAACGAACTGTCCCTTACTAGGATTTATCATATTAGGTATCATTTGACTTCTTTGGATTGCAAATAAATCTCCTGCAAAAAGTAGCATGCACCTCATAGGTTTGCTGCAAAGATTAAACGGGTTGGGAAGATCCCCTGGAGGAGGAAATGGCAACCCACTCCAGTATTCTTGATGGGATAATCCGATGGACAGAGGAGCCTGGGGGGCTACAGTCTATGAGGTCTCAAAGAGCTGGACATGACTGAACACTCACACACATAAGTATCTAGAACAGGTTAGAGATAAAATAAATGTTAAGTCTTCTTTTTCTCTCTTGAGATAAGATTATAGTTGGCTGTGAACTCACCTAGTCATTTTGTCTTCTGGGTCATATTTTTGCCAGTTTTGCTGAGGCATACAGTAGAACTTCCCAGGCTCAGGGAACGAATAAAAGAAAGGTGATGGAGTTATTTTAAAACTGCTGGTTTTGCTGTTCCTATATTGATGACAACTGGTATATTAAACTCTTTGGAGATGAGATCATATTTAGAATTTAGCAAGTATATAATGAGATGCCTTAGGATTCAAGTTAATAAGAGAAGGAATATCCTTGTACTCTCATGATTGGAAGTGTTACTTGACTTGGAAAGAATTAGGTTAAATCAGTTTTCATTTTCCAGAAATGACACTGAACAATGCAAAGTTTTGTTTAAATCAATCTAAATAATCTGACCCAGATTTCTCTGCCCCTCCCCCCATATTTTTCTCAGCTTTTCTCCAAACACAAGAAAATTCTTAGATGTGTGGTACACTGCACTTCTCAGGTGGCATCAGTGGTAAAGAAATCAACTGCCAATGCAGGAGACATAGGAGATGTGGGTTTGAACCCTGGGTTGGGAAGATTCCCTGGAGGAGGGCATGACAACTCGCTTCAGTAATCTTGCTGGAGAGTCCCATGGACAGAGGAGCCTGGTGGGCTACAGTCCCAGAGTCAGTCACAGCTGAAGGGACTTACCATGCACACACACTGGAAAGAATAACTAAGTGGAACACAATCAGTTTTCAGTCCTGACTCCACCATTTACTAACAGGTGTCATATCAGGCAGGTTATCCCAGCCTTTTGAGACTTGTCTCTATAAAATATGGAAAACGTATACCTTACTTAGAAGGTGATTGAAAAGGTTAAATGAGAATGTACATAAAGCACTCAAGGCGGCATCGCTAGCCTAAAGTAGGCACAAATATGTCATTTTCTACCTCCCTTAATACTAAATATGTGTTTAGAATGAGTGCCACATCTCAAATGCATTGCTAAATGGTGCATATAACCAACCTAGTTCAGTGTTTCTTCAAGTTGAATGGCTTCTTCCATAGGATATTGCTCTCAGAATAATAATGGAGGTTTGGTTTTAAATATTTTCCATGCTTTCTGAATTATGGAGCACGTGGCTTCCTTCAAAGAGATCGCTCACATCAAGGGTCTAACTTAAGCAAGTTCTTCTTTTGAACGATGAAGGCAGATTAAAATACATTTCCCTTTCAATCCTTATAACCAAGAACAGCAGCAGAACCATGAGAAATTTCAAAGAGTAGATTACTTTGTTTGGCAACCAGTCATCCTTGACCAGCCTTTAATATTATGAGGGATGAAGAAATAATGAGCCAGTATGTCATTCTTATTTTGATACACAAATAAAATTTAATAACTGCTGACAGCTAAAATTTCCATTTGCCATTATTTCAAATCCACCTCCTACATATTTCTTGCTTCTTTTTCCTGCATTTTATGCTCACTGCCCTACTTTAGGTACTCATTGTGTTCAGCCTGCATGTGCAAATTTGAAGAACCTTTTCCTTCTGGCTTCTCAGCACCTATAACTCAATTTCCTCAATTTCTTCAATCCATTTTTTTTTTTTTACATTGCTGATAGAAGAGCAAACTTTCTAAAAGACAAATCAGACCATGCCAGACATTGTGTGAATATCCAAAATTCTTCAGTTGTTTTCTTCAGTTACTTCATAACTGGATGTCAGGGTTACAAGAAAGCCAACACTTGAGGATCCAAGACCCAGAGAGAAGAGAAACAGAAAGTAAGCCTGAAGAAGCAAGCCATTGTATGCTGAGTCATGTGGTAATTCCTAAGTAGAGCACCCAACAGAAAATGGTCACCAAAGGTTAAGAAATTAAAAGAGCTTTAAACAGTTTTGCAATTTGGAAAGACAGAAATTGGGAGTTCAAGGCTTGCTAAGTACGAGGTACCCTGACGAACATGCCAGACTTTCTCCTGAGACTCCTGAATGACTGCATCCTAGGAGAAAGGAAAGATCTTACAAAATGGAAACTTGGATCTTACAGAAATGGAAACCCAGACCTGAGTCAGTTTAATCCCTGACTGGATCAGATCAGCTTGACCTTTCTGTAACAGCCTTCCAGTTAAAAAGGAAAATCCTCTCTGGAGGAAGAAGACATTAAATAATTCCAGAAATAGACCTGTGGTAGCTGGATCGGAGAGTTACAAGCCATAAACTTTAACTGTGGTAAGTATATTCAGGAAAACAGAGAACAAGGCAAAAAGTTCACTGTCATTCTACCTACACCTGCTTCTGCCTCAGTCTTGTTAATTTCAGTGAAAAGAAGTCATCTTTGATTCCTATTTGTCCTTCAATCTCCAAAGCCAATACATCAGTAAGATTGGCTAGCCTTTCCTCAAGTATGCATCTTTTTTTGTCTTTTTTTAAAAATGTCTATTCTTCATCTCCACAGCTTCTACCCAGGCTGTGGGCTGCCATCCTCTCTCTCTTGGGTTCCTCTCTCTCTTGGGCTGGTCTTTATGAATCCATTCTCATTGCCTTGCAATCTATTTGGCATGCATCAATCAGACTGAATTGTTTTTTAAAGTCAGTTAGCACAAGCCACTCTGCTACTTAAAGACACTCCAATAGCATCATATTTCATTAAGAATAAGCTGAAACTGTTTATTCTGACCTAGAAGGCCCTATTTGATTTGGCCCTGTCCTCATTCTTCTATTTCAGTTGTTCTTAGCCAGGGTTGATTGGGAATACTGGAAACATTTTAGCTGTTACAATTGGATGTTGGGGGTAGGGGTGGCTACAAGCATCTAATGGGTACAGGCCAGGCATGCTTCTAAACACACTACAATTCAGGACACAGTTCCTCACAGCAATGAATTATCCAACCCAAAGAATCAACAGTACCAAGGATGATGAAATTCCATCTCATATGACAGTCTATCAGTGATTATTTTATTCTCAGTTATCTGCTTTCTTTTCCTTCTCAGAACAAGGCCAGCCCATCTCATCTGCAGGTCTTCTGAACTTGCTGTTCTCTCTACCTACAACGTTCCTCCCTCTGATTTTCCCAAGGCTGGCTTCTTGCATCACTTAGGTCTCGATTCATACAACGTCTCCTCCAAGCAGCCTTCCGTGACTGCTCCTTCCAAAAGCTTCCTCTATTGTTCCTGATAATCCCTCCGTTAGTTCTTTTCTTAATCCAGAACTTATATTTGCACACTTTATTGTCTACCTCCCCCACTAAAATGTAAACTCAATGAATGCAGAAACCTCCTCCATTTCATTCATTTCTCTATTCCCCATGCTTTGAATGGAACCAAATCAACCATAAATAGTCATAAATCATTTGTTTCATAACGTACCAGATCAACACAGCACATGCCTACACTAACTTGATGGAAGTTGCAGTGAGACTGTGTTTCATTGCTGAGATTCAGTCTGTATCCAATGGGTATTTATTCCTCTGGATTTTCCTCCCCCTTTTCTTCCTGTCAGAATTCAGTGTCACTAGAATTTGATTGTGTCCTCTACCAAGTATTTGTGGAGTATTTATTACATGCAAAGAATTGTGCTAAGCATGACACTGTGACATAGATGGCATATTCCAAGTCAGCAGAGGGGGAGAGTGATGAGGACAGGTTAGTAACACTCCTGAAATAACACAGCAAGTCATTTTGAAACAGACAGATAAATAAGAGTTTCACCTAGCTGTTCATTTCATTCAAATGGCAAAACATTGTGTTTAGACTGAATGGGACTAAGATTTCACCAGAGTCTCAGTATAATTTTCTTATCAAGAACATCTTTGAATGATTTACTCCTTCTATAGCCTGCTTGAGGATTTTGTACATTTATACTGGCTATTCTCCTTCTTTATTGACAAAAAAAAGGTCTACGTAAAAGTTAAGGAAAACTTAGAACTATCAGAAATGAAATGTGACATTATTCATAAGACAATGTTTCTGAATGTCTTATGAACAGGATAAAATTTCTTATTTCCTATTTATCCTCTGGTGATTAATGTAATCTAAATATGTTGTATATACCTTATATAAAAAGTACACAGCTAGGCATACAAGAAGTCATTTCTTAACTTCCTTATTTGTATATATACATCCACTTTTTCCAATCATTCCCAGGGGGAAGAACTGGACTAAATTTATACTAAGAATAGAAATTTAAATTCTTAGTTTAAATTTCTATTCTTAGTTTAAATAGACCAATTTACAGGTCTTTCCTAAAAATTGTTTATATTCAGTAATGTCAAGTGAAAACCGCTGGATGTTATAGAACTTTCCTGTATCTTGGTGCACATTCTATGATGCTTTCAGAGTTGATGCTATCTTCCTTGGGTTGATCTGGATTTGATATTATCTGTTATCTACATAATTTCATTTTTCCTTCACTATCTTTCATCTAAGTATAATTGTATACATGCACGCACGCACACACACACACATACCCACACACTTGCTACATCTGCAACAGACTTACAACTTAAGTTTGGCTTTAATTAAGTTATGGAAATAGAGTCTTTAACCAAGTTCCTTCAATAATGCTATTAACTTGTAACTACATATATCCCCATTAGAAGTTGTTTTAATTATTATTTATTACACATTGCATGTTACACAGTGCAATTGGCACACATGACTGAATTAGAGTTTCCCCCATATAATGAAATAATAAAACCCAAGAGTGCTATTCAATTACACTGAAGAGCAAGCTGGAAGTTCTTTTCTCGTTTTTCAAACTCAACAGTTTCAGCAGAGGGAAGATTAGATATTTCTACATTAAAGTCCATCATATATTTATCAACTCAAATTTGGTAAAAAAAAAAAAAAGCAGATTTGACCTTAGTATGGATATATGTTAAAGGACCTCATAAGGACTTGAAGTGGGGCATGAGAACTTCTGAACTGGCTGGGTAAAGAGTTTTCCTTTCTATAAAATGCACCTAGTGCAGAAAACAATGTGTCTTTTTGTTTTTAAAACAAGATACACTCAAGTCCTTTCCGACAGTGAGGTTACATATCTGAAAGAGGGGAGAAAAACATTTATCATAAAGCCCCTTTGTTTAAGACTAGTGATTGCTTTTACTTTTTCCCATAAAAGCAAAAAGAGTATTTTGAGCATTTTTCAAATAAAATGCAACAAAACCACAATCAGCATCACCATTTCGGTCATTAAAGCAATGACAAAGTGTATCAACATTGGCCCTGACTTGGTAAGTTCACTCGTTCAAACTCACAGAAGCCAAGGTGTGGGTAATGGGCAACCCCTCTGTCATAAATTTCCTCACTCAGTGATCCACACTTACTCCAAGTGCTGAAGTATTCAGAAAATTAAAGATCCCACCTTCAAGTAGATATAGAATCCAAGTGTGGCAAGACATTATGTAACTCTACATTTGGTAGGGAACAAAGGGAATGAGACACTCTTGTAGCTGTTTTCTTGATATATAATTTGTATCTTTATGATTTATAAAATAAAGCTGTAATAAGTATGGTCTTGGCCAGAAAGGTGAAACAAGCTCCACATTTTGTCTGATCTGAGAAGTATACTTTCTATTATTAAACCTAAATGTAATGGCATTTGAAATAAAAGCTCATCTGTCCAAAGAATCAGACCCCTATCCCTGCAGTCCCCATTTTAGAAAATGTGTGCATTTCCTCTTGATATTTACCTCTGCTTTAATTTCTCAGTATCAGCATTGTGATAATACAGCATTTTTGGAATGACTGATGAAGACAGAGAATCCTAGAGGTATCAGCAGCCAGCCACTCCTTGTGCCTCAGGTCTGCTCTTGACAAGTGACCATCCCTTACTTCTGAACCTGACCTCATAACTTACCATGATTATTAGTGTTGTTAGATAATTTGGATTCAGACAAAACAACTGGAACAGATGCGAGAGGTTGTCTAGGTCAACAACAGCATAGACTCTGGCTTAATACAGTTTCATCACATTTGTGACCATCAATAATCCTACATGAAATTATGAAGTTTTCAGTTAGACATAGTCCATTGTCAGTATGTGTGGGGGGAGGGGGTGGGGGTGTGGCAGGAAGGAAGGGAGAGGGGGAGGGAGGAGGAAAAGGACAGAGAGAGAAAGTGTACAAGAGCTACTAACTGTGGCACTAATAAATGCTATGATGTGGCTTTGGAAATAATCACACTAGAGTTTCTACACATATTCTGCCATTTAGCATCTTCATGACATAAAAGAAGTTATTTTCTTTCACCTAAGTTTCCTCATATGGATATAATATTCTTAATTTCACAAAGTTTGAGGGCTAGATGAAATAATATATTTGAAAGTATCAGATACACTGAGAGAATTCAAATGTCAGTTTCCATTCTCTGAATAATAAAAAAAGCGATCTGCTTCTGCCAGAATAATCAAATGACTGGGTGATTTATTTATATATGAAATACATGCCACTCAAGATTATGGAATTGATCTTAAAAACATAAAAGTAGAAGGAGAGATTAGAAAAAGAGTAATTAGGGGTATCCCTATGTATGTGGTTCAAAGCCCATAAAGTTGCAAAATATATTTAGATTCTGCAAACAAGTCTTATTGGATCTCTCCATCTTGCTCATTGCTCCCAGAAGAATTCAGGAATTTATTTGATAATTGAGTCATATTAAGAACATAGTTATTTATACATAGTTCAAAATATAATCATCAAATGTAAAACAGGTTTATATAAACATTTCTAGAAATCATGTCTGTGAATGTAATATACACATCGTTATTGCCATGAAACACTCAGAGTTTCCTGCATGAGATGAAATTATAACAATTCATCAGCTTTTGTTTCTCTGAGAATTAACATTCCAGAAGCACTGCTGCTCATTCTGGCAAGAGGCATCTTCATTTACTTCAACTTGATTCTAAAAAATCAGGAGAGAATCAGACAACATGGAATAATAGAAGGATTCAAAAGTTGATGGTTTGATCCTTTCCAAGTGAAGGCATTCAAAACCTATTGCTAATATTACTGATGGGGAAACATGAAGAATGAATTAAATTTACCACTTCTAACTCCATTGGTGAATATGGATCAATCTGTGCTTTAGAGTCAGTTCCGTATTTGATGAGGATACACTGACAGGAAGTGTATATCAGGAAGCAATATGTAGACACGCATATATGTGTATTAGTGCATGGACTTCCCAGGGGGCTCAGTGGTAAAGAACCCACCTGCCAATGCAAGAGACATCAGAGATGTAGGTTTGATACCTGAGTCAGGAAGATCCCCTGGAGGAGGAAATGGTATCCAACTCCAGTGTCCTTGCGTGGACAATCTCATTGACAGAGGAGCCTGGCAGGCTATAGTCCATGGGGGTCTCAAAGAGTCGGAAGCGACTGGGAGAGCAAGCGAGTTGGATGGATGTGTATGAATGTAAAGGTACACAGTCTTACCCATCCATTCACCAACCTATCTAAATTAAAGAGAAAATTAAAGAGAAAAACAAAATTAAAAAATCTAAAGTTCAAGCCTTAACTCTGCCTGCCTCTTATTAACTCCTCGCTAGACTATAATTTCCACTGGGGCAAGAATTCCATCCACTAAGGCCACTCTTCTGTTCTTTCCATCTGGAAGAACTTACAAATAACTGTTCAATAGCTATTTCTTGAATGAATAAAGAAGAAGGGTTTTTATTGTCTTCTTTGTTTCAGATACTGTGCCATCCCTTTGAGCTAGGTTTTTGCACTTAATTCTTGGAATTATACTAGAAAGTAGAATTTTTTTTTCCCCCAAATGAGGCAATTGAAGTTTAAGGAGACCAAAATAAATCTCACCAAAGGTCTCCGAGTTTAGTAAGTGGCAGGGTCCACACAGGCTTTCTGTGGTTTTGATTTCTGCATCGGTAAATTGGGAACGGCAATGCGTGTACTTTTCAGTGTTGGTTGTGAGGATCAAATCGGATCATCAATGCACATGTGTCTGTAAAGAATAAAGTGCTTACAAGTAGGAAGTGTTCCTACTCTAACTTCACAGGCTTGGGCGTGATGTGATCAGCAAAGCCAAGTCCACTCCTGGAAAGACTCGAGGAGTATGAGTGCCTAATGGGAAGAGCTCTGGAATCCTCTCCACTTCCTAAAGACAACACAATAAGTTCATAGAAAAAAATCATATGAGGTGGCAGTGAAGTAAAATTCTAGGCCTTACTGAGTCAATACATTTGTCAATATGGAACAATAATAAAATCACTGATAAGCAAACATATACCCTGGTCTCTCACTGATTGTATCACTAGTTATACTATCAACAGACTTTTAAATTTGGGTTAAGTTAAAGGAAATACAAACTCCTGAGTATTTTAAGAGACATGCTTCTTACTGTTTACTTTTTTAAAAATTTGGAATACTTGCCTAGTTCTAAGTGGGGTTAATAATTCTTAAAATAAACACAGGAATTGCACTTTGTGTACAACCTCAATAATAATTGCCTGATTCAACGAAATATTATTTTGAATGAAAGATAAAGGCTGCAGTCTTTGGCATTAGCATTACTCTGCAACAAATGCATTAGGAAGGTCAGGAAAGCATAGCAAAACAAATAGTAGGAAGAAAAGTTATCACAAGTAATATCTTCAATATAAGTTATAAAATTAATTTCTCCCAATAACAGTCTAGAGATACACAATTAAGCTATATTTTTTCCAGTATTCATGTATGGATGTGAGAGTTGGACTATAAAGAAAGCTGAGCACTGAAGAATTTATGCTTTTGAACTACAATTTTGGAGAAGACTCTTAAGAGTTCCTTGGACTGCAAAGAGATCAAACCAGTCAATCCTAAAGGAAATCAGTCCTGAATACTCATTGGAAGGACTGATGCTAAAGCTGAAACTCCAATACTCTGACCACATGATGTAAAGAACTGACTCACTGGAAAAGACCCTGATGCTAGGAAAGATTGAAGTCAGGAAGAGAAGGGGACAACAGAGGATGACATGGTTTGATGGTATCATAGACTCAATGGACATGAGTTTGAACAAGCTCCAGGAGTTGGTGGTGGACAGGGAGGCCTGGCGTGTTGCAGTCCATGGGGTTGCAAAGAGTCAGACATGATTGAGCAACTGAACTGAACTGACACAACTAGAAATATAAAGCATATTAGTAAATCTCTTTGTGGGTTTGTTCAGGACACATGAGCAGAGAACAGTTTTTCTCCTCTGTACATTATGTTGGCAAAAGGAGGAGAGGGAGGGAAGTGTAACTTAACTCTTTAGAACATAAAGCAGAAGTGTTTTTGGTTTTGCTTTTGTCTTAAATTGAAGTATAGTTAAATACTGGAGTGGGCTGCCATTTCCTTCTCCAGGGGATCTTCGGGACCCAGGGATTGAATTCAGGTCTTCCGCACTGCAGGCAGACTCTTTACCATCTGAGTTACCAGGGCAGTCTACATATTTAATTTACAGCGTTGTGTTGGTTTCAAGGGTACAGAAAAGTTATTCATTTATACACACACATACATACATATATATATATACATATATATATATATTCTTTTCAGGTTATTTTCCATTTACATTATTATAAGATGCTGAGTATAGTTCTCTGCACTATAAACCTTTATTGTTTGTCTGTTTTATATATAATAATGTGTATATATTCTTTTTAGATTATTTTACATTACAGATTATTACAGGATGTTGAGTATAGTTCTCTGTACTTCACAGTTAATCCTTGTTGTTTATCTGTTGTATACATAATGATGTGTATATGTTACTCACAAATTCCTAATTTAACTCTCCCGTCTTTCCCCTTAGGTAACCACAACTTTAGTTTCTATGTCTGTGAGTCCATTTATATTTTGTAAGTTAATTCTTTTGCTTGAGAGAAAAAAACTGTTGTCATAAGATATCACTTATTTATTGCATCTAAAACATTACGCAACATGAACTATCACAAAAACAAGATATACTGCAGAAACCCCATGAACTTTCACATTCTCCATCTTAGTCTTATCATCACGGGAACTGGTAAACTCCTTGAAAGCAGATTCCAGGTCTTCTACTCTGTTTCAACCCCAGTAATACCCACCATAGTGCTCCATGTTAAACTCCAGAAGCATTTTGATATAATACAGATAATGCACACACTTGGACTTAAATCCTAACACCAGAATTTCTCACCATCCAGCTGTGTGCAGAAAGCTTAATTCCTCTCTCGTCTTTGGTTTCCTCATTTATGAAATAGAGATGAAACCATCACCTTAATAAGATGAGACGAGACAGCACAAATAAAAGCCCTACATAGTGTAGTTCACATCAGGGGCTCAGAGATACCAGTACCATTTCATCATCCCCTCTATCACCCCTCCATCACCCCTCCTTTCATTTCATTTGTCTCATTTCATACTTACAATCGCCTCTATAGACACATTTATGGCACAAATTCCTAATCTGGAGAAATTTAAAGCATCAGTGAACTTGTGATGAAATTAAGACTCGAATCTATGTTCCAGTTTCTACAATGATGATTTTCCCACATATCTCACTCAAAAATTAATCACTTCTTGCACAGTGTCAGAGTCTGTCAGTTGAAGTCTATTTCTAAAATATTTACTTAGCTTAATATATGTGCACACATATTTCTTTTGTCCTTGGTATTTCTGGGCTTCTTTAATGATTGTGTCAATCAGAGCTTATTATGTGAATAGTTCAATACACTGTTTGAAATAACTATTCAAACCATTACAATGTTGTGAAGGAGTCACCAGCTGTAACATTACTAATGAATATTAATGCTCTTTTATATTTGGCTGGCATTGAAATAACAGCAGTTGTCATGTAGCATCAACAATTTTAACTAGGGTACTCTAGAAAGTCATTTAAAATCTGAAATGCCCTCCAGATTACATTTTGTGGTCAACACACAGTCAGGAAGTCAGCTGTGACCAATAGAGCTAACAGCAATACCATTGGAATAACATCATGATAAAATGGGATTTAAAAACGACTCATTTCCCCCTTCTACTACTTCCATTTTTATAGAAGTAGATTAAATACCTTCTAATTTGCTCAGTTTGGATAACGAGTTGTATAACAACTTTTATTGCTTTTCAATCACATTGAATGAAAAGAATAGAATTGGACAGGAATGAAGAGAGCTGAAACAATAGCAGTATATAAGCACTGAGGCAGTTTTCTGCCTTTTGAGAAAAATCTATTGTAAGAAGAATTTATGGCTGTTGGCTAGATCCACAAGAGTGACCTGATCATTCAGATGTGACAGTATATTTAAGACTTTAAAAAAGTCACCCTCACAAGACAAAATGGAACTGCTTTAGAAATATTTCAAAGCAATTTGTTAGCTTTATATGTCGATGCCATCAACATTAATCGAATGCTGCACACATCCTTCCATAACTCACCATTAATGCATGGGTTAGTCACGTTCATGCTCAGGATTCTTTCTAGTTTGTGCAACTGAAATTACTTTTAAAAATATCAACATGAAAGTCTCCATTTACTAAGGCAGACCATGTGCATATTCTTATACATAGAGAAGTAAAACATTGATAAGTAGTCATCGTGTGTGGTAACGACCCCTCTTGTGTATAATAATGTCTGTGTTAGCTGCTCAGTTGTGTCTGAGTCTTTGCGACCCAGCCATGGATTGTAGATTGTACCCCACGCCAGGCTCCTCTGTCCAAGGCATTCTCCAGGCAGGAGTACTGGAGTGGGTTGCCATTGTCTTCTCCAGGGGCTCTTCCCGACCCAGGGATTGAGCCCCAGTCTCCTGCATTGCAGGCAGATTCTTTACCATCTGAACCACCAAGGAAGCCCTATACTGATAATATCAATAACCAACTTTCTTGAGTATTAATTCTTTGCCAAATCATTTTAAAATGCATCACATGCACGCTCATTTAATCTTCAGTCTAGCTCGATGGGATAGTTATTATCATAATCTCCATTTTATAGATGAGGAAACACAAGGTCACCTAGCAAACAAACAAGCTAGGATATGAATCTAGGCTGTCAGACTTCACAACCCGCACACTTAACCACTAAGCTACTGACTCTCTATAGTTTCAATAGTATATTCACCATTCCTTGTTTTAGACATAAAAGTATTTAGGTTTAACTGGTATATTTTAACTGTTAATCTTTTTATTTCCTAAAACAGAAAAGAGGGCATAATTGGCCAAGAAGGATAGGATCAGGATAAAGATCTGAGAACTCTCAAAAGGAGTTATGACCAAGGAGAGGAACTCACATGGCCTAACTGAAGGTGCTCTGTCCTCTTCCAACTTTTCCATCTGACATCAGCCTGGCTACTTCAGCCTTCCCAGTGGCGGGGGGGTGGGGTGGGGGTGGGGGTGGTGGTCGTGAACTTGTACTGAGTCAACTGTTTCCTGTCAAGCATATCACTCATAACTGGTGAAGAAATGAGTCCTTAACAACTTAAGATAAAAGTCCAACCAGAGTCCCAGGGAGTGATATCAACACTTATTGACAAGAAGCTTAACTGTAACAGATAGCTGTCTATCTCTGAAACACTATATCCATGATACAAAGCAAACCAATCACATATGAAAGAATTTTACAGAAAGCTAAGACAATGTTGAGGTACAGACTAGAAGAAAGAATAACAAGTAAGCACACAGCAAGAATTAACATGCATATGTTTTATTTAGATAATTAGTTCATTTAGCCAAGTGCATCTACTTTGTGAACAGGAAAAAACCTGAAATCTTTCAGGAGGGTAAAATCTCCTTTACCCTTTTCTGAATTCTTTCAGCATCCTCAGCACATCAAGAGGTCTGTGCCAGATAATCAGAGTTTCTGCACCTTTATAATCCAGGAAATAAAATAAATGTGGTGTAACTATGGAAATTCCCATGGCTTGTGGTTAAAGGTCCATATATGGGCATAATTGGAGGCATATCTTCCTTATTATGGCTGGACTCCATTTTTTAATAAAACAGTCATTATACAAAGAATTAAGCCTTGCTAAAGTAAGAATTTGTAATTTCTCTTTGTTTACTTTCTTTTGATAGTCAAACAACAACAAATGCCCTGGGTAGTATTTTCACTAAACATGGACTGTAGGATCGCAGTTGTAATCCAAAGTATTTGTTTCAAATCTCCAAGTATTTAAAAATCACCATTTTTCTATTGCTTAGCCACATTTTACAATCAACACTTTTAGTGTTGCAAAGCCCTTTTTCAAGTGTTCTGCAAACATTCCTTCCTTTATAATGTTTTTATACGTGAGTGAAAGAGATGAGGCCCAGTAATAGCAAATTGATTGAGTTCCTGGGTGATAAACTAAATCCATGGGTAATTTTTTTCCCCACAACAGCCACATGTAGGCAGAGGTCTAGAATCTGATGACTCAAAGGTTGGCCAAGGATTTAATCAATGGTCTATTTTTCTTAGGGCTTCCCCAGGGGTGCTAGTGGTAAACAATCTGCCTGCCAGTGCAGGAGACCTAAGGGATATGAATTTGATCCCTAGGTCGAGAAGATGCCCTGGAGAAGGCATGTCAACCCACTCCAGGATTCTTGCCTGGAGAATCCCATGGACTGGGAGGCCTGGTCGGTACAGTCCATAGGGTCACAAGGAGTCCAATGTGACTGAAGTGACTTAGTATGCACACACGCACTACTTTGATTAAGACTTTTTTAAAAAATTAATTAATTAAATTGGAGGCTAACTACTTACAATACTGTAGTGGTTTTTGCCATACATTGACATGAATGATTAAGACATTGAGCTTGGAGAGGCTGAAAGACTCACCGAGTCCCCTACAGCTTTGGAGTAATAGGACAGTGTGACAACATAGCTATCCTGAGCACATTCTATGAGCAGGCTCTAGTTTATACAAAACACGCAAAAATGCTTTTCAATGAAGTTTTTGAAGCAACGTCACCAAAGTTATCTCACTGAACTTTGGCAATATGCATGGGCTACAGTACAGGCATCCTATTTGCTTTCTTCTGTATCTTACACCTGAAGGGCAGGGACCAAAAAGAAGAAAAAATTCAGGGTTCTACGGCAGCAGCACAGGGCAGAGGGTGATGGCAGAGTATGGATGAAAAAAAATATTTGGAAAAAGCTCCCAGCACAGAATAGGGCCCAGTATACTTGATGCCCAATAATTCTCACTTCCCTTCCTCCTTCATAAGAGAATACAGTAAGACCTACATGTGATTTTCTAGAAGTTAAGGACTCTAGAAATTGAGTTTGAAATGAAAGAAGCTGAAATGAAAAATCCCTTTCTATTTCAGAGGGGAATTTCTCTCTCTCTCTTTTTTTTTTTTTTAATTTATTTTCCGCTGCATTGGGTCTTCGTTGCTGTGCATGGGATTTCCCTAGTTGCGGCGACTGGGGGCTAATCTCTAGGTGCAGTAGATGGGCTTGTCATTGTGGTCACCCCCACCACTCCCACCCTGTTTGGCAGCCTGGGCTCCAGAACATGTAGGCTTCAGCAGTTGCGGCACATGGGCTTCGCTGCTACTTCTGGCATATGGAGTCTTCCCAGACTCGGGATGGGACTCATACTCCCTGCATTGGCAGGCAGACTTTTAATTAATTATTAGACCACTAGAGAAGTCCAAGAGTAGAATTTCTGTCTCTTGGATTTCGAATACACTCAGCTTGGAAAAACAAAGATATATATCATCTTAAGAATGATTTGTGAGCCAAGCAGTAGGAGCTGATAATCAACAAACCTAGCAAAGTAATTTATAGATTGTTAGTTTGAGAAGCAGAAGGACTTAGATTCACAATTCAATATAGTACCGTCTTCCAGGCTTGACTAATCATTTCAAATTGTGCAATACATCTGCTGCTAATAACTCAGTAAACGTTTTATAGACTGTAGGCATGACTTCATTGGTGATCCAAGTAACTGTGAAGTTTCCATAGTGTTGTTACTCCTGTATTATAGAAATAAAATCTCAGAGAGCTTACCTGATTCGCCCAGGTCACACCACCATTAAATTAGTAAAAACGAAATTGATTTCAGTTCTTCCAACACCCCCCATACTGTGCAACTTCTAAGCCCTATGGAATTGGTGTGAAAGGTGTAGGCATACAAACACAAATGCACTCGTTTGTATCAGCCAACAGTTCAAAATGCACGTGAAATAATGACAGGAAAAAAAAAAAATGTTTTCGTATATAACCGGGTGAGTTTAAACAGCAATTCTACACTTCTCAAGAGCTTGAATGTGGCAAAAGAGTGCAATATCCTAATGTGTGCATGCCTCTGAATGTGCTTGCCTGGCACCAGGGATAGAATTATTCTGATTGTCCCAGATAACCTGTCTACACCTTCCTGGTTCTTGATTTGAGTTGTCAGCAGTGGCAGAATGTGATCCCTTAGAATACAGCTGCTTCACTCTAAGCTAATGAATTTGGAGTGACTTCAGGTGTGGGTACGGATTCATTCATTCCCCAAACGGACTTAGAAAATAAATACCCTACCATATAGGAGAGAAGCTTGTAAATAGCTTTTGCTTTGCTTTTTGTTTAAGAGTCATGGAACACAGAATCTGATCAAATTGAGGACTCTTCTTCTAAAAGTATACATCACACCAAATGCTGCACAAAAGTTCTAAGAATGTCTAGACCTATAAAGCTACCCACAGACATCTCGTTATTTGGAATAAGGACTTCTGTTGTGGAGGACAAAAAAATATGTGTGCCCATATTTAACCAAGATACAATAACTCTGTTCAGATGCTTAAGCAGACCCAAACTAACCAAGCAAATAAATCTAAAATTGGGTGTATCACTTCTACATAAAGAAATCCCTGCTCTACAGTTTTAAGAAAAGGAGTTTCATCAGAGAGCTAGTAGCAAGTAAGTTCTAGAGGGATGCCATGTCCTTTTGTCAACTAGCAAGTACTGTGTAAAGTATCTTGAGAATTTCACGGAATCGGGAAATGGACAAGAAGTCAACACAAATAGCAACAACAGAAACAAACAAAGCAGAAACTTTTGGAGAAGCACAGGCGGAAAAAGCCGATGTCAGCAGAGAGCTTCCATCAGCCAGGACACACACCAGCCTCACAGGAAGAAGTTCTGCAGGAATCCATCCAATGGGCTGTGGAACATCCCCAAGACGAGAAGGACCCAACAGACACCCACAGAAACTTCACCCCCCCCATCCCGCCCCGAACTCCTCAATCGTGATCGGTGTTCACCATGAGCAATTCAACTGTAAAATCACATTCAGAGATATCAAAAATATAATTTATATGATGGTCTCCTTCACCCGACAAAAACAATCTACCTAAAGGAAAAAGAAATCATTCCAGTCTACTCGGCTCCCTGAGTGTGTTATAATCCTTTGGTTATGAGCAATAGAAATTTTAGCAAACCTGAATAAAACTTCATCTTAAACAGAAAGATAAAGAAATTTTGTTTTTTTCTTTGGAAGGACAGTGCATGACTGAGAATCACAGGGAGACAGCAGCATGACATATAAAGGTAGGAATCAGGGGGTCCCTCAGTACTGTCACAGAAATCGGTGGACAGTTAGTTGAAGGAAAAATGCAGCTCCAATTGTTTTCTGTCTTTGTGTCTCATTATATAAGATTCAAGTAGAGGAGCATGAGAATCACAACAAACTGTGGAAAAATTATTAAAGAGATGGGAATACCAGACCACCTGAGAAATCTGGATGCAGGTCAGGAAGCAACAGTTAGAACTGGACATGGAACAACAGATTGGTTCCAAATCGGGAAAGAAGTACATCAAGGCTGTATATTGTCACCCTGCTTATTTAACTTACATGCAGAGTACATCATGAGAAATGCTGGGATGAATGAAGCACAAGCTGGAATCAAGATTGCCGGGAGAAATATCAATAACCTCAGATATGCAGATGACACCACCCTTATGGCAGAAATTGAAGAAGAACTAAAGAGCCTCTTGATGAAAGTGAAAGAGGAGAGTGAAAAAGTTGGCTTAAAGCTCAATATTCAGAAAACCAAGATCATAGCATCTGGTCCCATCACTTCATGGGAAATAGATGGGGAATCAAAGGAAACAGTGAGAGACTTTATTTTTCTGGGATCCAAAATCACTGCAGATGGTGACTGCAGCCATGAAATTAAAAGACACTTACTCCTTGGAAGGAGTTATGACCAACCTAGACAGCATATTAAAAAGCAGAGACATTACTTTGCCAACAAAGGTCTGTCTAGTCAAGGCTATGGATTTTCCAGTAGTCATGTATGAATGTGAGAGTTGGACTATAAAGAAGCTGAGTGCTGAAGAACTGATGCTTTTGAACTGTGGTGCTGGAGAAGACTCTTGAGAGTCCCTTGGACTGCAAGGAGATCCAACCAGTCCATTCTAAGGGAAATCTGTGCTAAATATTCATTGGAAGGACTGATGCTAAAGCTGAAACTCCAATACTTTGGCCACCTGATACGAAGAACAGACTTATTGGAAAAGACCCTGATTCTGGGAAAGATCTAAGGCAGGAGGAAAAGGGGACAACAGAGGATGTTAGGAAAATCTGGCACTAAAATCTAGTTTCTGCTATCTGAACCTAATTTGTGGTTGCATCAACTGTGTTTATTGAACAGGTCAAGACTTTCTACACACTGAATCTCAATTCATGTGATTCACAAATACATCATATGATCAGGAAAAGACCACAGGCAGAAGGTTGGTTATAGAAGATTTTTAAACAGTAAGTTAGTTGTTCTGTGGTTCCTTTTCCTGGAACTGTCATTGAATTGCCAAGATCAAGCAGAACTATTACTCAGGAAGGACAGCCAGAAATATGAACCTTTATTCAAATTCTGTTACTAGAAATGCAGACATGTTTAACTTTTGACATGAAGTGGGGGAAAAAAAAGTTAATGCTGAAAAAAAAAAAAAAGAAACTTGAATACATATAGTCTATAAGTGGCAATACAACAATATAAAACCTGGCATTGAGAACAAAAATAATAAATGCTAAATTAGATGAAAGCTACTAAATAATCATTTACACAATATTTAAGGGGGGGATATAATTAGAAAGGGAGAGAGATACTGCCTGTGTCCATAATGATACATACTACCTAAAACTTTGGGGGAAATTACTTAGTTTGTATTAGTGCGCTTACTTTCCTGCCCATTTTCACACTTAAAATGAACATTGAAGATTGCAGACCAGTGAATTTGGCTCCTATGTTTAAGTGAGAAAATTAGGTGAAATTGCATAGTTATCATTCAACTAGATAATTTAAAGCTCAACTATAATATACAAGTATCCTTCCATTTCTGAGTGCCTTTCATCTAAATCCTTCTTATGCTTATTTTCTATATTAAGTTTTGATTACAGTACTAGAAGGCATTGAAAGTGCCTTCCAGTTAATTTTCACTGATCCTAAGGGAAAGCCAAATCCTGGCTATACTCGCAGGTCTATTTTATAGCCATAAAACTCTTCTTTATCCAGGAAACAGGCTGGACAGAGAATAGGTACTTGACGAAAACCTGTCTGTGGTCTGGTTGTTAGTTTATAATGCAGGTTGACCTCAAGAGCATTTGCCAAACCAATCAAAATGTTCTTGCACTTTGAGTGAGAGACAAAATCAACAGATGGCAAGGTGGCACTGAAGTTTATGAGCACACTTGTGTATACACACTCACACACACCCATGGCAGTAGATATCAAGATATAACAAAAGCTGTGGGACAGAGACAAGGAAAGTGTTAACAATGGATTAAATAAACAAAAGGTTAATAAGGTGACAGTGAAAACAATGAGGGTCTGCTCTTGAGGGGATTAATGTGATCAATGGATTGGTAGAGCATTAATATTTTCTTTGAGGCATTCTAGCTCTCCAAGAGTCTTGGACTAACTGGTTATGGTTACAATTCTAAACAGCATTTCAATTTTCAGAAGCCCGAATAAAATGGAAAATAGGATCATTTCCTGCCTGGCTGACTTTGTCATGTAACATGCCTTTTGAAGTTCTTCCTCGATGATCAAGCATATTATAACACAAAGAAATCTCTGCAAACTGTCTAAGGGGCATGTTGGGAAGAGGTAAACTACATGGCAACACTATGTTTGCAACAGGCAAACATAGAGGAGAAAGGAAAATGAATACAAATTATTGCAAAGATCAATCATTCCTGAACACTTAATTTCAGTTAAAGTACAAAAGTATAAGACTAAAGAGTTTTACTCATCCATGTTTTTTAATTACTTGAGATGAGATTTAAAAAAGATGCTATTGTACTCAATATATGACGTATCTTTCTCAGAACTTTGATGGATAGTGAAGTCCAGGCTCTTTATCAAAGGGAAATTAATACAGAAATGCATTGTATTTGGGAAAAAGGGAAATTTAGGCTCTAGGATATATTGAATGTGGTAAACAATTCTGATAGTATATACCCAATGATGTACCATTTCTATACAAAATGGTAAAACCATAAGAAACAAAAAAAATTTAAGTTCTTTTAAGAAGAGTGGGAAGTAGTACAGCAACAAAAGGCTGAGATGATAGTTCAGAAAACCTTGTTTCTTGCATATATATTTAGGCTTTCATTTTTCCATTTTTTATTATTT
Organism: Muntiacus reevesi; assembly: GCF_963930625.1. Taxonomy (NCBI): domain Eukaryota; kingdom Metazoa; phylum Chordata; class Mammalia; order Artiodactyla; family Cervidae; genus Muntiacus; species Muntiacus reevesi. Next base: position 130,728,160 of record NC_089250.1, read on the forward strand.
GCAAACAGAGGTATCTTTTCCAAAGTTGCCAGTTCTAAAATGTTAAAGCTTCACAGGCAGAGACTTTGTCCTGTTATAAAAAATAGTTAAAATTTGCTACTTATTTGATGTCATGGACTACACTTAAGGTATGTTATTTATCATTTTGTTTAATCCTTACAGTAAACTATGATGTAGTAAAAGTGTCTCCATTTTATGGATGAGGAAACAGGCCCATAGAGTTCAAGCATCTTGTCTAGGCTATCATACCTTATGCACAGCAAGAATTCAAATTCAGGCTGTCCTACGCTAAAGTCAAGGCTGCATTTCAGGGACTGGCTCTATTACCTTCAGCTTCCCAGGTGGCACAGTGCTAAAGAATTTGCTGGTCAATGTAGGCGCCATAGACTTGATCCCTGAGTCAGGAAGATCCTCTGGAGAAGGAAATGGCAACTGGCTCCAGTATTCTTGCCTGCAGAATCCCATGGACAGAGAAGCCTGGTGGGCTACAGTCCATAGCATCATGAAGAGTCGGACACAACTGAGTGACTGGGCGTGCACCATCACCTTCAGAGTATCAGCTTGGAGGTGCAGCCTGGGTACCACAAAAAAGGATCTGATCAAGGGAGCACAGAGGCACTGAATCCATTACTCTTCAAACCACATGCCCTGAAACAGGGCTGCATTAGCCTGAAAGAGTGGAGCTTTTCCTTTTCACAAATATTCACTAGTTGTTATGCCCAGAAGATGCCTTCTAGCCCATCCACCTTGAGACAACTCCATGCCACTAGCAGCTGCCGGGCGTTTCTATTCAGAGGGTGGCCAAGTGTCTCTGACCACTGCATTGATCGGTTCCCTGCTCAGAGCTTCTGCCCCTGCTCCCAAAGGAACACAGGAAAGCACCCCAAACTTATGCCTCTTTAGTTTGTTTTACATGAAATAAAGCTCCCTGACCTGGAAAAACAACAACAACAACAACAACAACTGTTGTTTCAATAGTGTAAGCTAATTTGCTGATCATTTTACCTTTTAAAAGTCAGAGCTCAGTGGAACAGAGTGGTGACTGGCTTTCTCTTACAGGTCAGGCAAATCCTTTAGAGGCAAGAAGCCTAGCTTCTCCTGTATATGTGCTGTTTTTTCTTTTTTTTTAAATGATTAATATAATCAAGATAACAGATTTAAGGAATGATAGCTAAAGAAGCACAGGAGGACAACCTGGAGAAAGATTACAAGGTAGAAGAACTCAGACAAACAGCTTTAGGAAAATAAAGACCTGATTCAACCTCAGTACATTAGTATTTGATGTTGCCTCTTCCTTAATAAAAGTGAAAGAGAAAGTCACTCAGTCATGTCAGACTCTTCGAGACTCCATGGACTGCAGCCCTCCAGGCTCTCTTGTCCATGGAATTCTGCAGGCAAGAATACTGAAGTGGGTTTCCATGCCCTTCTCCAGAGGATCTTCCAGACCCAGGGAAAGAACCCGGAACTCCCTCACTGCAGGCAGATTACCGCCTAAGCCATGATAACTGAACAAAGAACTTCTAGGAATAAAACCTACTAGCTATCACTTTACCTACATAAAATATATGTTGTTTAACCAGGGCCTACAAGACATTAGTAACTATTAGGAAAGTGAAAGTGTTAGTTGCTCAGTTAGCTGTGTCAGACTCTCTGCAACACCATGGACTGTAGCCCACCAGGCTCCTCTATCTACAGGATTCTGTAAGCAAGAATACTGGAGAGGGCTGCCATTCCCTTCTCCAAGGGATCTTCCTGACCCAGGGATCAAACCCAGGCTCTCTGCATTGCAGGCATTTTCTTTACCATCTGAACCACCAGGGAAGCCTTAAAGTACAATATAGACGATACAGCTATGGTAAAATTTTGGCAGGTAGTGGCATCTTGTAAAACTTCCAGAGGAATAAACCTATTCTTTTGCTAAAAATAAGCAGAGCCAGATTATTCCACTCAAATCTTATTTTTGAAATAACTACTCCATGCTGTGCTCCTGTAGTTATTTCTAGAAGTCAAAACTAAGTATTTGTTATTTTCTCAAATTCTACCAACTAGGGCATGATTGAAGTTACTAGGCAACTAGGACTTTGAGTTCATTAAAATCAGGAACTGTCTTAATCACCTACATATCCTTTGTTCCCCACACACTATTTAGCACCTAATATACTGCCATTAGTATTTGTTAGACTGAATAGAACTGTCTCAAGGACAAAAACCTCTCAGCTTCCCATTGATTAAAACAAGTCCTTGAAGTCCAAAAATGACTTAGCCAATATAGTCCAGAACCAGATTCAAGAGGTGGAAAGAACAAGTAGCTATCTATCAATTTGCATGAAGCTTCTCAGAAAGAATCCTCTGTCCAGAGCATCCAGATGCAACCAGGCCTACTGTCTGTGGACCATCATTTTTCCCTATAATATTCTTCTAAACGTTATCAAAAGAGCTCACATGAAGTCATGAATTGCCAAATCCAAGTTGATTAGATTGCTTCTCTAAACTGAAAGCCCCAGAAGAGTTAGATTCTATCCCACATAAAATCAGTATTTCTGCAGAGAAAGAGCATCACCAGAGAGCAGAAGCTCTACAAGACCCCTACCTGGCCTCGAGCACACCCTGTTAGCACTGCTCTTCTCTACCAGAAACATCAACCCCAGGAAGCACACCCTGATTAACATCCACCTTGGTCAATAATTATCATTCTTTGGGAAGTCTCTCATTATTAATTATCATGGCACCAGGCTATTCTAACAGCATCACACATCTTAGTTGCCATTTTACATTAAATAGACTGATTTTTTCATTATCCTCTTTCTCACTAGTCTAAAAACTGCAAAAGGGCAATTTTTTTCCACCACTGTGACGTTGACATCTCGTGAAGAACCTGAAAGAAAATAGGTACTCAATATTTATTAAATGATTGAATGGGTGACTCATTGGGAAAGCATCAGGAAACCGAAAGGTTTTGCTTAACCATTAAGGCAGAAAATCTAAGGAGGGAAGAAAATTATTTTTTATAGTCAACTAAAGATGTAAAGTAAGAATTAGTTATAAATCTAAGAAAAGTCTGAGGATGAAAGTAAAACCCTTTATTTTACCAGTGATGAAACTAAAGCTCAGATGTTGGGAAAGACTGAAGGCAGGAGGAGAAAGGGGCAACAGAGGATGAGATGGTTGGATAGCATCATCGACTCAATGCATATGAGTTTGATCAAGCTCCAGAAGATGGTTAAGGACAGGGAAGCCTGGTGTGCTGCAGGCCAGGGGGGTCACAAAGAAACATGACCAAACAACTGAACAACAAGTGGACTTGACATGAGTCTGAAACTCTTATCTCTCATTCATTTATTCTTTCCGTAACAACATGTTTTTAAATATAGGTAAATGGCCCACTTTGACGAAAAACAATACTGACCTCGCTTTGCCCAAAATTAAGAAGAATCAGTTGAGAGTAAAGAACATATGAATTCCAGTTCAACTCAAAAGAGCTTATCTTTAGAAAAAGGCTAGAATCATGATATATTCCTTATGAAAAAAGAACACAGACTATAGTTCCAAAGTAAATTTTAAAACTGGAACGTGAAAACTGGGACATATAAAAAGTTCTCAGTTTTATAAACTTGGTTTTACTCATTCAGAGCATACCATTAACACTTAAAAATACTGTTTATAATTACAATCATTATTACCAGTTACAATACACGTAGAAGAAAAGAGAGGCATGAGAAAATACACTTCTTGGACGAAGATGGTCATCAGCAATGGTCTGAACTCTGCGGTGTTTCCAGTAAAGGCTGAATCAGAGAATAACCAGGGACAAGAACCTTATCTTTTGAAGCCATGGGCACCAAATGCTTCCTAATTCTCAATTTTGCCTCGGACAGCTGGCTCTGTGCACCTCTCCACTGAGAGAACAGGGCCGAGGGTGGTTCCTAAATTGTTTTTTTTCTTATTTCATCCAAACTTTAAACTTTGTATTTTGTACTGGGGTATTGGGCTTCCCTGGTGGCTCGGAGGTTAAAGCGTCTACCCACAATGCAGGAGACCTGGGTTCAATGCCTGGGTCGGGAAGATCCCCCGGAGAAGGAAATGGCAACCCACTCCAGTATTCTTGGCTGGAGAATCCCATGGATGCAGGAGCCTGGTGGGCTACAGTCCACGGGGTCACAAAGAGTCGGACACGATTGAGCGACTTCACTTTCACTTTCTTTCTATAGTCTATTAACAATGTGGTGTTGATTTCAGGGGAACAGCAAAGGGACTCAGCCATACATATACATGTATCCATTCTCCAACCGAAGCTAAAGTCTTCTGTTCTCTATAGAGAGGATCACACATCTCTGTAGATTAACCCATGATGGCATGTTCAACAGAGCCTAACTCAGAACTATTCTGTCTGCAACTCAATTACATACAATCCCAAAGTGGCTCTGACTTAGTTTTTAAGATTTGCCTCTCATTGTGCAAATAAAACACCTAGAAAATAAAATGAACCTCTCCCCTGCCACAGATTAGACACCTCAATTTAGAGAATCATGATACGAAGTTCTAACAGGGAGGTGCATTCGCATAAAATGACATCATCAATCCTAAATAAAGAACATCACTTTCTTCATTCTTAAAAGTTCTGTCCGTGTACCTCATGTATTAAACAAACAAATGAACAAACAAAAACTAACGTACCTGAACTTTCTGGATATTCTCATGTCTGTGTGCTCAGTTGCCCCATCGTGTCTGAGTCTTTGCGAGCCCACGGACTGTAGCCCACCAGGCTCCTCTGTCCATGGGATTTCTCAGGCAAGAATACAGGAGTGGACCCAGAGGGATCGGGTGGAGAGGGAAGTGGGAGAGGGGATCGGGATGGGGAACACATGTAAATCTATGGCTGATTCATGTCAATGTATGACAAAAACCACTACAATATTGTAAAGTAATTAGCTTCCAACTAATAAAAATAAATGAAAATAAATAAACAAATATTACTATTAAAAAAAAAGAATACAGGAGTGGGCTGCCACTCCCTACTCCAGTGGATCTTCTTGACCCAGGGATTGAACCTCTGTCTCCTGCATTGGCAGGCGGATTCTTTACCACTGAGCAACCTGGGATACTCTCATAGTAGACACTTATAAATGCTGGTGAAAATAATAAATCTAAAGAATTTCATACCTAATTTGGAACTGTAGTAAATCAAGCCTTAATTTATATATAATAGCTTAAAATCTGGTGCTCTATTATTTTTCAAATACAATCAAATTGGCCATATAAAATCTAAATTGGATAGGTAAAACAACTATCCTGAATCACATCTGTATCACTTTTCAGATAAAACTATAACTTTCCTTCCATATTTCATGTTGGCTGAAGTATGTTGTCTTAAGTCAACTAAATATATATTTACTATCTTACTGAGGAAAAGTTTACATCATTGCCAAAGCCTTGATCAATGTTTTAAATATTTTTTCTATTATAAGACTAAATTGACAGAATCAGTACTTGGCACTTAATATCTTAGTCCATATGATAACCCTATTGGGAATGGAGATAATAGCAATTCATAAATTAGTCTTTTTTCAATTTTGAAATAGCATTTGGATTCCATTCCCTCACTATTTTTATAAACCTGGTGAAAGCACTGTTCCTTGGAGTTATTGCCGTATATAGAAAGATATTTTTCATCATGAATTAATCTAAATCACAAATAAGACTGTAAAAGAAAAATCATCCTAGAAGTAGTGTTCAAGTTCAAAGCCACTATAAAAGAGTCAGATACAACATCTTTACATCTTATGGACTTGAACAGTTGATTTCAATTTGGTAAAATAACCTAAAGAAAACAATTTGCTCCAGCAAAATCTTCACCTACACACATGAAATAGCCTTATTTTCAGCAAACCAGGCAATACATTTTTACCAAGTGGCCTAGGGTTAAGGTGGGTCATATTGCTCGATGTTTCAAAACTAATGGGAAACCATCATCCATCAATTCTTTCATATAAATGGTTAATTACAAATAGCATAACAGAAGAAAAACTATAAAGCTAAAACCAGTACTTTTTCTAAGTCACAAACATCCTTAATAGAAAAATATTGAAGGTTTACATTTTTTGAAATCTACTGAAAATGTCCTGATTTTAGACTTTAAAAAAGCAAACATATTAGATAAGGACTGAATCAAGGTACAAGGTCCAAATGCAAGTTCTTAGCCCAGTTAATTTTTTAAGCTATAGTCTATAATCTCCCTTTTTTTTTTTTTCATGGCCTAGCAATATGTGCCTTCTCCCTTTGTTCCGGGCTGTTAATAATAATTTTCTCCACTCCCATTCTCACCAGAGCAGTGAGAGGCAGTCTTATTTCATATCTACAGTAAGTTTTTTCTTAAAACTCCCCTATTGTCATTGATGCTACTTTTGGGTTTCTGTGCTAAAAGTTAATTTTACCAACAGTGAATAGATTCTGACTACATTCACTTGATTATTAAAATATGAGCTTGTGTTGCTTTCCTTTTGCATAATCAATTTTTTTAAAAGACACTGTGTAGAAAAACATATCAAGAGGAAACAAAGCAATGGATTTGAAGTAACTCTAATTTTCTCTATTTTTCTAACTAAATCAAAGCAACAGTAAAAGAAAGGCCATTTTAAACTCTGAAAAAATCTACAATACGAACTGGTGTTCATTTCATCAAGGTTACTTCAAAGTTGGTTGCACATGTCTAAGAACCAGACCTTGTAATTATGGGTTGGCTTTCTAGAGGTTTATTTCAAAATACATGGAAATAGTCCATAGGTTTCTAGCAATGAGCCATTCATTTACCTGTTTATTGCAAATGATGATACGTTTTCCAACAGATTTTTAGGTCTGGTGGGTAAAACAGATAGGACATGAATAACAAGTGACTGCCCACCATGGTCTTAAGGCAGAGTTAAAATTTCAATTTTGAATTTTGTGGCTTTGATAGATGTCTCTTAAATCTTGCTCAGGCAACTCAGTTTATAATGGCGAAACATACCAGAGTCAAAAGCAAGAAAACAAGGAGAATTTTTTTTTAATCTTCAACTTTAAATCTTCTCCAGAATCAAAAATTATATACCATACAAATCAACACAGAGAGTTATTTGAGGGGATAGGGGATCATTTACTTTAATATCTAGAGGGTCTCTTTACTCTCTGTGCCTATTGCCTATGGCAGTTGAAAGCAGTAACTTCTCTTTTTTTAATCTTTGAAACACTAGCTGTTGCCTGATCAAAGTTATTTTGTTTGTCTTGTTATCATTATTTCATCTTTATAGAATGGAGTAGCAACAATAAAAAGAAATAGGGTTTTAACTAATCTCATCCTACTGAATTCCCCTGGGTTTTTTTTTACATCAACATCAATTGAGTTCTTTTGTATAAGTAAAATTCTATTCTTTAAAAGCAGCTTTGGATTGGAAGAAATGGGCCCAGGGCCCAGAATGAAAATTAGAGGACAAAGTTTTGTAGTGAAGGGCATGGGTGGTTAAGAATGATTAAAAGTCTGAGGAAAAAGAGGGATTGAGTGGGTAAGGAGGAGTGCACATCAAGTCAGGGGGAACATTTCAAAGTTAGGGTACCTGATAGATTGCTAATGCTAGCATGTTACAAAGTGGAAACGTTAATGTTAGTTACAATGTTATAAATGTTAATGTTAGAAAATGCAAAAATAACTATTGAATATTTATAATTCAAACAAGTATGTGAAGTTTGGTTTACAGGGAGTCACACAATCTAATTTAATAGAAGGCACAGCCAGGGACCTGCAGGCAAAGAAGTCATTTAATAATGCCATTATTTATCAGTTATAAGTATTTTTGACTAACCGACTCTTATGGCTTACTTTTTCTCATAATAAATGTTCAATGAAGTAATTTTAAAGTCAATAAAAAACAGTTCAGTACTGCTCAAGAACAATTACACTAAAAACTTTATCCATTTGGTTAATATTAGAGCATCAAATCAATCAGACAAAAGCCCATAAACTTATAGCAAGGTCTGTAGAACAACACTGAACTAATGGTGATCACAAATAAAAACCAGGAGCAGCTGAAACTTGACACGCTAAGAACAAAACTCAGTTTTCCTTTACCAAATTTCACTAAATTTCCTAGGATTCTCAGTGGAACTACCACAATTTCAAATGAAAAATCTTAATTCCCTCAGAGCAGAACAAATTGAGTAATGTTATGTTTGTGTTTATTCCATCAAGCGTGAGAAATAGTCAGCTAATAGCTAAACTTTATTCTGAAGTGAAAGAAATAGAAAAAAATGTTATTGTACACAGTACATTGTTTTGTCACATATTATTACAGTAATGGTGATGACTTATTCTATGAAGCCCTAAAAATGTAATTACAAATGATTAATCCACCAGTTATATCTAAAAACTGTCACGTTAAACATGGCCAATATCTTTAATTCTAAAATTGGTGAAATCCCATGTTTGATAAAGTCATTTTTTTTCCCTTTGTGTGTGTGCATGTGCGTCTGAAAAATAAGAAAAAATTGCTAATCCTATTTGGAATAAAATTTAAAAAACAGCAATCAGATGACTTGTCTAAATATTCAAGATAGTGATAATAGGAATAAAATTACAGTATAGGATTATAATTAAGGATCAAGTTGTGTTCTAATAAATCAACATGACTTAAGTCATCTACTGGGAGATAAATAAAACTGGGTAACATTTTTAGAGGGAAAATGAAGAGATATTAGCTGGCCTAAGGTAAATAGCCTTTTCTAAAAACCTCAGTTCAGTTAGTTGCTCAGTCGGATCCGACTCTTTGTGACCCCATGGACTGCAGCATGCCAGGCTTCCCTGTCTATCACCAACTCCTGGAGCATACTCCATCTCACGTTCATCACGTCGGTGATGCATCCAACCATCTCATCCTCTGTCATCCCCTTCTCCTCCTGCCTTCAGTCTTTCCTGGCATCAGGGTCTTCTCCAGTGAGTCAGTTCTTCACATCAGGTAGCCAAAGTACTGGAGTTTCATCTTCAGCATCAGTCCTTCCAATGAATATTCAGGACTGATTTCCTTTAGGATGGACTGGTTGGATCTCCTTGCAGTCCAAGGGACTCTCAACAATCTTCTCCAACACCACAGTTCAAAAGCATCAATTTTCCAGTGCTCAGCTTTCTTTATAGTCCATCTCTCACATTCATACATGACTACTGGATAAACCATAGTTTTGACTAGACGGACCTTTGTTGGCAAAGTAATGTCTCAGCTTTTTGATATGCTGTCTAGGTTGGTCGTAGCTTTTCTTCCAAGGAGCAAGTGTCTTAATTTCATGGCTGCAATCACCATCTCTAGTAATTCTGGAGCCCAAAAAAACAAACTCTGTCACTATTTCCAATTTTTCCCCATCTATTTGCCATGAAGTGATGGGACCAGATGCCATGATCTTAGTTTTCTGAATGCTGAGTTTCAAGTCAACTTTTTCACTTTCCTCTTTCACTTTCATCAAGAGATTCTTTAATTCTTCTTCACTAAAAAACCTAGTCAATCACTTTTAAATGTACAATTCAATGGCCTTAAGTACATTCATGATGTTTTATGTCACCACCACTATCTATTTCCAGAATTTCTTCATCATCTCAAACAGAAACTTTGTATCCATTAAACAATTAAACTCCCCATTATTTCCCCTCCTCAACTCCTGGTCACCACTATTCTATTTTCTATCTTAATGAATGTACCTATTCTAGGTACCTCATATAATGCTGAATATGTTCAAGATTTATCCATGTTATGTATCATGTATCTAAATTCAAAGGAGCAGATTTAAGGTAAATAGAAGGCCAGAATGATGTCTTCTTCTACTAGGCAAAATTTTACATGGAGAACATTATCCCAAAGTGATCCTATAGCCAGAAAATCAGACAGACTAAATGTAGATGTTTTCTGGGAAAAAATAAAGAGATAATTGTTGACATAATAGACTCTTTTTTAATTACTGGTCCAAGGAAATCTACATAATAATCGGTTTAACACATTCCCTGTATTCCAAGGCAATTAAAACTCTAATAAGCATCTATCTGCTTGGTATGCAGTCTAACACTTGTCACCCACAAAATAATCACAGCACATTCATTCATTTCCATTCAACATTCATTTAAATTTTATGCTATCCTAAATTGCTTTAAAGCACACATATGATCATATAACTTCTATTTAACTTCTTATAAGTTCAAGTATCTCTTGAGGAAAACATTTATTATATCAATAGTGTTTTAAGTATATTAAGGCTTCAGGCTCTTTAACCCATTAATTTTTATTTTTTTCCCTCTTTTATTTAGGCAGTCAAAATCAAACGGGAAATACAAAAATATGGAATTAAATTAGTATCAAAAAAGACTGTATTTACATAGCACAAGGGGAAATTTTAAAATGGCCCCTTAATGGTTTACTTGATCAGCTCAGAATATTTGAAAAGTTCATTTGAACTCTTAATTATCTGATTTTCCACTGGTGGTTTTCTAGATCAATTGCAAATGATCATTCAAAGTTATGTGTTGAAGTAGAGTATCAACACTGGCTTTTCAAACTGGAATATTTTGCTGTATTAATATGATTAGTATTTATTCTAAGAAATAAGAAAAATTAAAACTCTAAAGATATTCTAAAAGTTAACATCTATTTCTCTAAACATAAAGACTTCTAGATGAAGAATTTTATTCAACTTTTTCCACTGATTTCATCAATCTATACTCAAGATTTCTTGGAACTAATATTCATATGATAGAAAAATTAAAATGAATAACGTTTCCCTGCTTCCATTATGAAGCATGCTCACATCATGGCTGAGCGAAATCAAATTTTTGAGATTAAATTGACCTCTTTTAGACCAGAAAAGAGTATAAGTATGTGTTAAATCGAAATTTTGTTAAGGACCTATACAGTGTTTAGTATCACGAAATGGTGATTCTTTCCCCAGGAAAATTTTTTTTTCACTCCATGTTCAGGAGGAAGGGATAGCTATTTAGAAGACAAAAGGAAATAAAATAGGATGATTTCTCTCTGAAGTTGAGATCGCACAAACTAAGAGTAACAAAACATTAGTTATAATCCATTCAGTGTGATTTTATAGGACTGTAAGTGCTTTCAAACTTTATAGTCAATCTATTATGCCTTTTATCTAATTCCAGATGAATTACTTGTTCATTCATGATATAAAAAATATTGCTAATTTGTAAAAAAAAAATGTCATATAGTCTGAGCTATACTTCATCTTTTTCAATAACTTAGAGGCAGCTGGACAAAACACTAAGAATATGAAGATCCAGGAAGTAGCTACAGTAATGTTCAGAATCGTTTAAAAAGGTTGGAATAAGTCATTGACTTTCTCTAGCTGTTTCCTCATCAGTAAATGTGATTGATGACCTTTACAGTTTCTTTAATTTTTATAATTCCACTTTTTTAATCCTGGGAAATATTACAGTTTTGCCAGCATTCATTCATTTTAACCCATACTTTTCAAATTTTCCCACTTCAGCATCTTTCCCACCAAAGTATTTAATGGCAAAGGACATGGAATTCTATCCCTAGGAGTACTGAGTTCTGGCAGCACGTCTCAAAGTGACTAGAACATTTTCTGAAGTTCATCACTTTATTTTAAAATTTGTGTTTTTATATCTTAATATGATACCTACATGCAGTATAAAAATAATCTCTCCTAAATCAATGATGCAAGGAATTAATCAGACTTATCCTATAACTTCATGACTGTCTTACACATTCCCATCTTTGAAATCACTTAGAAGGATTCCCAAGGTGCCATATCATCAGGCTATGTTTTCTGAGGATCAGTTTAATACCTGCCTCAGAGCTGACTGTAGTTGAGAATTTGTGTATTTTAATGAACAGGGCATATGTGTTAGAGTCAGAGTATTTGAGTTCAAATTCTGGGTCCAACACTGATGGTGAGTAAAGTGACTTGATATCTCTGTGCTTCAGTTTCCTCATCTTTTCCTTATCTCTTAGATTGTTACACTTCATGAGTTACTACTTGGGATATTTCTTACAACAGTTTCTGGAACATAGAGAACATTATATACCCACAAGCCACTGTTATCTTTTCATAGTTTATTTTTGGCTGTGCTGGGTCTTCCTTCCTTTGCACAGGCTTTCTCTAGTTTTAGTAGCGGGGGCTGCTCTTTGTGGTGGTGCATGAGCCTCTCACTGTGGTGGCATCTCTCCTTGCAGCACACAGGCTCAGTAGTTTGATTCCTGGTCCCTAGAGTGTGGGGGCTTCAGTAGTCGTAGCCCACAGACTTAGCTGCTCCCTGGCATGTGGAGTCTCCCAGACCAGGGACTGAACCCATGTTCCCTGCATTGGCAGGCAGGCTCCTATCCACTGTGCCACTGCTGTTTGATAATTGTTTCTTTAAAAATTTGAACTTACTAGATCTAAGATGTTTAGAATATCTCAATTTGGTTCCTAAATCATATTAGAAGTCATTCAATATTAATTTATATTCAATTCCTCATCCTGATTTGCTCAAATGTGAACTAGCTACTTTCTGCTTCCAAGATGATCACTTTTATTAATTTTTTTCATGTTTGAAATAGAAAATTATAAGAAATGTTCCACATACTAACTCATATATACAACTATCTTTTTTTTTAATTTTTAGTTTTTTTTATTTTTATTTTTTTCATTTATCTTTTCTTTCGAGAAATAATAATATATATCATGGACTAGTTATTTTTTATTTTTATTTTTTATTTATTAGTTGGAGGCTAATTACTTCACAACATTTCAGTGGGTTTTGTCATACATTGACATGAATCAGCCATGGAGTTACATGTATTCCCCATCCTGATCCCCCCTCCCACCTCCCTCTCCACCCGATTCCTCTGGGTCATTATTTCTGAATTTAAAAGAACTTTTATTTTTATTTTTTGTTTTTGTTTGGGGGCTTCAGTAGTTGTGGCCCACAGGCCTAGTTGCTCCAAGGCATGTGGAGCATATTTTTTGTTGCTTTTTGTTTTTATTTTTATTTTTTGTTATGGAAAACTCTAAAAATAGGGAAATAATGTAAAGGCAAATAATTTAATTACCAACAATTTCATCCATAATTAACATTTTGGTGAGTTTCCTTTAAATTATGCCACATTTTTTTTTCATTTTTATCTACTTGTACATGTTTTAGTATTTAGCTTTTTTCTCAATGCCAAGCATTTTTTAGGTTATTAAATATGTATATTTGCTATATGAAAATAAATCTTTAAAGTCCATTTCAATATATTTCATATAAATGATATGTCTATATTAAATATATAAAATATTTGAATAACTGCCAGAGACTGTCTTTGTTTCATATTGGTTTTCCACTTTAAATATTTCTGAAAATCATCTACATATATTTATTCATATATGTATCATCCATATATATTTATTTGTTGCATCTCAGATTACTTCCAGACTAGGTTCCTAAAAGTTGAGTCCCTGTTTCAGGTGGTATACTTTTATGCTTCTACTTAGTTACACATAGCTCAACTGTCTTCCTGAAAAGAAGAACATATTAGTTTATATTTCCACTAATAATACATTGTGCAATACAAGGGTCTCTTGCACCTTGCACAATACTGTCATGAAAACTTTATAGATCATCCTTAGAATGATTTATAAAAAATGGTAAGTGCTTTCCTTGACTTCTTTTTGGACTCTTCTGAAGCTTGAACAGTCTCAGCTTCTTATTAGAAGTGACAGGTTAGTTAGCTTTTTTATCCTTCAAATTCTTCATTTGTATGGAAAATACACTAGAATGAAAATTGTAATATTTCATAAAGGTGTTTTGAGGATTGAATAATAAAGTACTAAGCACAGTACCTGACACAGAGGAGTACTCAGTATATACTGGGGACACTGAATGATTATTGAAACCTCTCTTAAACCTTAGCTTAATTTGGTAGTATATTCCTTAATGGCTCAGCTGGTAAAGAATCTGCCAGCAATGCGGGAGACCTGGGTTTGAACCCTGGTTTGGGAAGATCCCCTGGAGAAGGGAACCCACTCCAGTATTCTGGCCTGGAGAATTCCATGGACTATTCATGGGGTTGCAAACAGTTGGGCATAACTGAGTGACTTACACTTTCATGTAAGCTGTAAAACAGATAACTTTTATTTAGGTTAGTTCATTAGAGTACACACCAAATATATATCAGTACATGTAGTAGATCACTCATCTGTTGTGCAAGGACCACAAATGTAGAACCACTGGAAGAGTTGCTAACTAATTCCTATTTGTTTTTATTTTTGAATCAAAGAAATAATAAAATTATTGTTTATATCTTGAAGTTATAATCCTCTGTTATAAATGTTAACTTTGTTCAAATGAGTCAGATAGTAAAGTGAATTTTGGCTCAAGGTCAGAGGAAATACTCTGATTTCATCTTGTCTAGAAACCATGGCAGCAGCCTAACCAATTGTTTCATCTTGTGCAGAAATGACACTGACCACTTGTGGAGGAGGAACTCCGACACTTTGATTACTCTTGGAAGGAAAAGTTCCAGTGGCCATCACTAACAGCAGGGCCAGTCTTCGGAGGGCTAGTGATGATTGATGAGCCCATGTTCAATTGAATGATAGTAAGTGGCATTAGAATTTCCCTCAATCATGTGAAAATGACTTAAATTACTATTGAATATTTTTCAAATCCTTACTCATTACAACTCTTCAGCTTGTAACTGCCTTGTTACTTTTCACCTGACTTATTGCAACAGCCTTTTAAGCATTATCCAATTTTATTCCTGACCCTCCATCCATCTTATTCCTGCAGTCATCATCAAATGTGCACTAATTTATTCTCCACAGTGCTTCCAGATAGCTCTTTCGATAAAAGTCAAGTTCAACAAATGGCATTTCCCTGTTTAAAAATCCATTGGCTTTAAGAGAAAAAGAAATCTTTAACTCCTGCTAGCATGTTAGTTTTTTTTTTTTTTTTCCTTTAAGTTTAGTGGGATCAAGAACCTGGAAGGCTGATTAGATCAGTTCCTATCAGGAGATCTGGAGTGGGGACTGAGAATGTGCTTTTCTAATAAACTTCCAAGAGATATTGATACTGCTAGTTGTGGAAACACTTTGATAACCAGTGATTTAGAGAGTCATGCCTACCCATCGTGCCTCATTGCTCAACACGGCGCCCTTCATATTCTCAACTTATTATAGTTCCTAAACCTCATCATGTTCTTTCTCATCTAAGTGTTTCTGTCCACACAAATTCTTCTACCTGATGTGCCTATCTCTTGTGCCCAAAGGTTAATTACCAACTGCTCCCCCTTCTATGTTCCTTTCTGTTGCCCTGTGTCCTTATCATATTGTGCAGTAACTGCTGTGTTATTTACACTCTGGGCTGAAGTCCTTGAAGGCTAGCTGACTCTTATATTCATATACTCAGTGCCTAGCAGAATGCCTGACACATGGCAGAAGGTCAATCAAATGATTTTTTTCAATGAATGTAGGTAACTCTGTCAAGCACAATGACTCAGAAATGCCTTGACCATTTGCCAATGGCAGATTTCTTTTTTCCCTTCCATTTCCCCTCAGTGATGAGGATGAGTGGGAATATCTTAAAAGAAACAGACCCAATGTGCTTCTTGCCTGGAATGGAGACAAAAGAGTGAAAAGACCACATCCCATTCTCAACATAGCAGAGAACCTGAAGAGGACAAGTGGGGAGAAGAAAATAGCCTGAAGCTCCGGGATAACCAGCGAAAAGTTGAACACAGGGAGCCCATAGAGGTCTAAGTCTAAGCTATAGAGAGCTTTGCGTGGGGACTCCAGGCAAATATTTTTAGTCTCTAGTCTAGTTTATGTTGTGCTTGGTTTTGGGTAGGAGATTCAAAGATTATAATCCTTGTTAAACACATCAAAAGAGGGTTATATTTCAACTTAGAGACAAGGTTTGCACAAACAGGATCTAACACTAAATATAGAGGCCAAAGTCTACTGTAGTGTTGGCTTATAGTACTGCTCTCAGCAAGGAAAATGTTTGTGTTCTGTTTACATACAGGAAGAAAATCTAACTTCTGAAATGTAGTGACTTTTCCATACTTCTGATGCTAAGAATGTTTTTATTAATATGTCTTTCCACTGTTATATCAATTTAGCTTTTACCTAAAAGCTCTTAAAGGGCAATAACAAGGAATTAAATCTTATAGTCCACTTGAAAATCTATGATGATCAAAGAGAGTACATCTTGAGAATTGCCCTGTTAAAATGTTTTATGCAAAGTTCAAGCTGCATATACTATTAAATAAGGTTTACTACTACAAGAATCAGTTTTTTAGAAAACCATTCATACTGCTATCAGTATTCCATATGTTTAAGCTAGACTGCATCTACAGCTCACTAGGTCAACCAGAGCTGATTTGGTACTTACTGTAAGTATTGTGAGTAATTCATATAAGAGGGTGAGAATTTTGCCATTTCCTATCAGGTATTAATCCTAGAACAATGTGTCAGTACTATCAATAGCTGATAGGAAATGTGTGCTGAATAAACGGTAGCTGAATGAAAAGGAAACATGGTTGTCAATTTTTAAAATTCTATTAATATGGTAGAGACATTCAGCTGTTTCTGAAATATTAGCAGTGGAAACAAATCAAAGAATAACTCAAATACTTTTTTATTATAAATTCATGATAATGGTCATAATGTGATCTCTAATTTGGTTCCAAATACACTGCTTTTTCTTTTTGTTTGACAAGGATATGCTCTCAGAAATTGTATGCCAATTAGTCATGAATTCTATTGTCCCGGTAGTTTTTTGACTTAGCTTTACCTCATTGTTTAGATGAGTTCCTCATCCTAACATTAGCTTGAACCATTTTCAGGTAGGTCTGGATCTGCCTTTAATTTCTCTGTATATTCTATTTATTAGAAAACAGTCACTGGATCCAGTCTATAACTCACAGGGAGAGGATGATACAAGGCTATAAACCTGGGGAGTCAGGAATCACTGGGTGCCGTGCTAACTTCAACTACCACAGCTTCCTATTAATTTTTCATGTCTTGTCTCTGATTCCTACTAGCTTCTACTTTGTGCTAATATTTATTTTATTTGATACTGGAGTTCATACTTGCAAAGTACAAGTCTATGCTTCAAGATGCTTATGCATTAATAAATGTAAAATCTAAAAAATATCACTCTCCCCTCAAAAAAAAAAAAAAAAAACTCCCAAACTCAAAATCTCCTGGTAAATGATAATTTAACCTAGTAGAAAGATGTCACAGACATTCCTAGTGGTGCAATGCATAAGAATCTGCCTGTCAATGAGGGGACACAGGTTCGATCCCTGGTCCAGAAAGATTCCACATGCTATGGAGCAACTAAGCCCATGAGTGACAACTACTGAGGCCACACTAGAGTTTGTGCTCCTCAACAAGAGAAGCCACTACAATGAGAAGCCCACACATGGCAACGAAAATCCAGTGTTGCTAAAATTTAATTAATTATTTTAAAAATATATTAAAGAAAAATGCCAAATTGAAATTTCTAATTTTTCAATGTATCCTCATCTTTT
Organism: Muntiacus reevesi; assembly: GCF_963930625.1. Taxonomy (NCBI): domain Eukaryota; kingdom Metazoa; phylum Chordata; class Mammalia; order Artiodactyla; family Cervidae; genus Muntiacus; species Muntiacus reevesi. Next base: position 130,745,703 of record NC_089250.1, read on the forward strand.
TTTTTTAAATTATGAATACAGGAATTCAGATCTTTCAAGTTTTAGTTCAAATTCAAAACAGTCTAAGGTTTTTGCTTTTAATGATTTGAATAGGTGTTTCTGACTTGACAGCATTTATAAAGTTTGTGCACTTTTAACTTTACATTTTGCCTTTTCCTTTTCAACCAATGAAATCAAACTACCAATGCACATACTCCTTGTATCCAGCAAATGCTCTTTAATATCCTCCGAAGATCTAATGATGCTTTTTAACAAATGTGGAAAAAAGTAAAAAGCTTTATGATAATCGGAATACTAATTGGAATTTGAAGACAATTCAACCCTTGAAGAACAATATTCTAAAGAAAAAAAGAGCCACCACAGTATAGAATTTAAGAATTACAGAGTGGCAAAATAGTGAGAAATGGTGAAGTGAGTTAAAGGATTTAGGAATTAAAAATCTTTGGTAAAGGAGCATGAAATTGTTTCAAGTCAGTGTATCTTTAATTGTGGGGATGTCAAGTAATACTAATTAATCTCAATAATTCCTTAATCAACATTGACTTGAAATTTAAGGCTTCACTAGTCCCTAAAGACAGAATGTGGTCCACTGGAGAAGAGAATGGCAAACCACTTTAGTATTCTTGCCTTGAGAACCCCATGAACAGTATGAAAAGGCAAAATGATAGGATACTGAAAGAGGAACTCCCCAGGTTGGTAGGTGCCCAATATGCTACTGGAGATCAGTGGAGAAATAACTCCAGAAAGAATGAAGGGATGGAGCCAAAGCAAAAACAATACCCAGTTGTGGATGTGACTGGTGATAGAAGCAAGGTCCGATGCTGTAAAGAGCAATATTGCATAGGAACCTGGAATGTTAGGTCCATGAATCAAGGCAAATTGGAAGTGGTCAAACAGGAGATGGCAAGAGTGAATGTCGACATTCTAGGAAATCAGCGAACTAAAATGGACAGGAATGGGTGAATTTAACTCAGATGACCATTATATCTACAACTGTGGGCAGGAATCCCTTAGAAGAAATGGACTAGCCATCATGGTCAACAAAAGAGTCTGAAATGCAGTACTTGGATGCAATCACAAAAACGACAGAATGATCTCTGCTTGTTTCCAAGGCAAACCATTCAATATCATGGTAATCCAAGCATATGCCACAACCAGTAATGCTGAAGAAGCTGATGTTGAACGGTTCTATGAAGACCTACAAGACCTTTTGGAACTAACACCCAAAAAAGATGTCCTCTTCGTTAAGGGGAGTGGAATGCAAAAGTAGGAAGTCAAGAAACACCTGGAGTAACAGGCAAATTTGACCTTGGAGTATGGAATGAAGCAGGGCAAAGGCTAACAGAGTTTTGCCAAGAGAACACACTGGTCATAGCAAACACCCTCTTCCAACAACACAAGAGAAGACTCTACACATGAACTTCACCAGATGGTCAATACCAAAATCAGATTGATTATATTCTTTGCAGCCAAAGATGGAGAAGCTTTATATAGTCAGCAAAAACAAGACCAGGAGCTGACTGTAGCTCAGATCATGAACTCCTTATTGTCAAATTCAGAGAAGAATTGAAGAAAGTAGGGAAAACCACCAGACCATTCAGGTATGACCTAAATCAAATCCCTTATGACTATACAGTGGAAGTGAGAAATGGATTTAAGGGACTAGATGTGATAGACAGAGAGCCTGATGAACTATGGACGGAGGTTCGTGACATAGTACAGGAGACAGGGATCAAGACCATCCCCATGGAAAAGAAATGCAAAAAGGCAAAATGGTTGTCTGAGGAGGTCTTACAAATAGCTGTGAAAATAAGAGAAGTGAAAAGCAAAGGAAAAAAGAAAAGATATTCCCATTTGAATGCAGAGTTCCAAAGAATAGCAAGGAGAGATAAGAAATCCTTCCTCAGTGATCAATGCAAAGAAATAGAGGAAAACAACAGAATGGGAAAGACTAGAGATCTCTTCAAGAGAATCAGAGATACCAAGGGAACATTCCATGCAAAGATGGGTTCGATAAAGGACAGAAATGGTATGGACCTAACAGAAGCAGAAGATATTAAGAAGAGGTGGCAAGAATACACGGAAAAACTGTACAAAAAAGATCTTCACGACCCAGATAATCATGATGCTGTGATCACTCACACTCACCTAGAGCCAGACATCCTGGAATGTGAAGTCAAGTGGGTCTTAGAAAGCATCACTATGAACAAAGCTAGTGGAGGTGATGAAATTCCAGTTGAGCTATTTCAAACCCTGAAAGATGATGCTGTGAAAGTGCTGCATTCATTATGCCAGCAAATTTGGAAAACTCAGCAGTGGTCACAGGACTGGAAAAGGTCCATTTTCATTCCAATCCCAAAGAAAGCCAATGCCAAAGAATGCTCAAACTACTGCACAATTGCACTCATCTCACACGCTAGAAAAGTAATGCTCAAAATTCTTCAAGTCAGGCTTCAGCAATACGTGAACCGTGAACTTCCAGGTGTTCAAGCTGGTTTTACAAAAGACAGAGGAAATAGAGATCAAGTTGCCAACATCCACTGGATCATTGAAAAAGCAAGAGAGTTCCAGAAAAACATCTATTTCTGCTTTATTGACTACACCAAAGCCTTTGACTGTGTGGATCACAATAAAGTGTGGGAAATTCTCAAAGAGATGGGAATACCAGACCACCTGACCTGACTCTTGAGAAACCTGTATGCAGGTCAGGAAGCAACAGTTAGAACTGGACATGAACAACACACTGGTTCCAAACAGGAAAAGGAGTACGTCAAGGCTGTATATTGTCACCCTGGTTATTTAACTTATATGCAGAGTACATCATGAGAAACGCTGGGCTGGAAGAAGTGCAATCTGGAATCAAGATTGCCGGGAGAAATATCAATAACCTCAGATATGCAGATGACACCATCCTTATGGCAGAAAGTGAAGAGGAACTCAAAAGCCTCTTGATGAAAGTGAAAGAGGAGAGTGAAAAAGTTGGCTTAAATCTTAGCATTTAGAAAACTAAGATCATGGCATCTGGTCCTATCACTTAATTGGAAATAGATGGGGAAACAGTGGAAACAGTGTCACATTTTAATTTCTTGGGCTCCAAAATGACTGCAGATGGTGATTGCAGCCATGAAATTAAAAGACACTTACTCCTTGGGAGGAAAGTTATGATCAACCTAGACAGCATATTAAAAAGCAGAAACATTATGTTGCCAACAAAGGTTCGTCTAGTCAAGGCTATGGTTTTTCCAGTGGTCATGTATGGATGTGAAAGTTGGACTTTGAAGAAAGCTGAGTGCCGAAAAATTGATGCTTTTGAACTGTGGTGTTGGAGAAGACTCTTGAGAGTCCCTTGAACTGCAAGGAGATCCAGCCAGTCCATCCTAAAGGAGATCAGTCCTGGGTGTTCTTTGGAAGGACTGATGTTGAAGCTGAAACTCCAATACTTTGGCCACCTCATGCGAAGAGTTGACTCATTGGAAAAGACCCTGATGCTTGGAGGGATTGTAGCCAGGAGGAGAAGGGGACTACAGAGGATGAGGTGGTTGGATGGCATCACCTACTCGATGGACATGAGTTTGAATAAACTCCGGGAGTTGGTGATGGACAGGGAGGCCTGGCGTGCTGCAGTTCATGGGGTCGCAAAGGGTCAGACACGACTGAGCGACTGAACTGAACTGATCTGAGTCCTTAAAGGAAAGGATCACCTAATAGAGAGTGGGTCATTTTTCTCCAAAAAGATACTTCAATTTTTGAGATTACTCAGAATGTATCAGGCTAGTGGTAGGTAGCCTTTCAAAGGCGGAAAAGAAAGGTAATGTCAACCTCCAATCAAGCCTTTGGCCAAACTTAGTGTATTTTAAATATGTACTTAAGCATTAAAAATCAATGGCAGTGACTTGGAGAGGGGTTTTGAGAAACTGGAGGGAGAGGCTGATAAAGAGGATTACTGGCATATTTGTGATGCAAAAAGAAGCGGGAACAAAACCTTCTTGTTCTCATGAAACTTGCTGCCTGCAGAGAAGCCTAGCTGGGGAGAGGCCCTGTCTTGCAGTGTATTATTCCCAGGTGTGAATAGCTGCTAACATCATGACTGTCACACTCTAGCACACTTAAGATGCAACATGACACCACTAGGAACTGTTCTTCAGGCATAAACATGTGTGAACACAGCTCAAATCAATCCTGAAAGGGGAAAATAGAAAGTTTCCCCCATGCCCTCTTTGTTTACTAAGAAATCCCTTTCGAGCTCATGAGATGTACAAAAAAATAATAATAATAATAAAAATTAAAGCAAACCATGTAATTTAACATGTTCCGATATTTGTTTAGTGACAGCCATTTCAGAAGAGCCTGGTAAACATATGCTGAGGAATCTTCCCTCATTCGAACAACACTTTTAATCACTTTTTATTATACTAGGGGATTTGTATGTGGGCTGTCATTCTTTGTAATATAATTTCCTTATTGTTTATTTAAGAATCCATATACTGAGTGAGGCTTGTGAAACTAAGCTATGAAGCAATCTAATTACTTCCAAGATCTGGTACACAGGCGCTTACTGCAAATGAGAAGTGTCTAACTATCTTCAGAGGGAGATTCGTTATTCAAAACAAGAAAATTCTCAAGGCAGGAACCTTGTTGCTCACTAACCCTGGGAATAATTTCAACTGGTTTTTTTCCAATCACTGGAACCCTAACCAAAATGTTGTAGGTGTTTATCAATGTAATGATAGTCAACCACAAACGTAAAGAGGACAGGACAGTTTTCCCTTTATTAAAAAAGACATTTTTGTGTCTAATAACATGTCTGAAAAGGCACCTCAGAATTAGAAAAGTCAATTTTACTATAAACCTTGAGTGAAAGCAGTTATTAAATTTTCCATTTGTCTAAGAGAAATGTTAGTTGTATTCCTTAATAACATGAGGCAGCATTAAGTTTAGCTTGCCTAAAAATCCAGTCTTAATTTTGCAGCCATGCACTGAAGATTATTGGTACATATTCCTCTTTGCTAATCAATTGTAATTATCTCTGTCTTTAAGACAAAAAAGCCACATGCTTGATCAAGCTGGGGAGCTTACAAATAAAAGAACAATGGCAATGGCAAAAGATGTTTCCAATACAGAAAAAACTATGAGTTTCTATGCAAAGCAAAAAAAAAAAAAAAAAAGACATCACAGTTTAGATTTGGAAAGCAGTCTTTGTTCAGTCAACTTAAGTGATATAATTTAGAGAGCATATGCCTAAGTACTCAGGGTTAATTCACAGTGGAACTCTGCATTAAGCAGTGAGTCTCACATGAACTAAAAATAGTAGATGCTCAGTAAAAATTTTTTTTAAGGACTTCTGTCTTAGTTTAATCATTTTAGGTACGTCTCTATCTTTATATTAAGTCACATATCACAATTTTTTTCAACTGCCAGAGTTCTGAAAATTAATGGTTAGTGATTTTCCTATCATTTCTTATCTGAGATAATTTCCAAAATGTGATTCTCTGAAAGGGGCAGATAATTCCTTTACAATGAGAAGAAGCAAAAGCCAAGAGAAACTGTAATTTGACCAAGGTGATATGAGTGGTCATCTCTGAACCTGAACCCAAGCTTTCTAACCCCATCACATCCTACCTCTCTGGTTGGTGGTTTAGTCGTGTCCGATTCTTGCAACCCCACGGACTGCAGCCTGCCAGGCTCCTCTATCCCTGGGATTCTCCAGGCAAGAAAATACTGGAGTGGGTTGCTATTTCCTTCGCCTCAGTAAAAATTTGATTGACATAGAGTATACATTAAAAAATAAATTAAAAGAAATAAGTGATTTCTCTTTAAGAGTCCAGAGAAGTAGATGGCCTTTAGTTAAAAACAACAATTAATTTTGTAGGCAGAGACTGCAAATAGGACTGAAAGGTTAGCAGTTTGGCAACATGCTTGTCCTTATAAAAGCATCAAGGTAAGTCCAGGTTGAAACCATATTAATGACTTCTCTTTCATGCCATGGCCTCCTTCAGGTAAAGGTTTGACATCATTAGCAAGTTCACTCAGCTCATCTATCAGAATTACTCTGACCTTATCATTTCATGCATCAACAATATTTTCTGAGTCACAAGTGCAGTAAGATGAAAACAAAGCTGAGAAGAATAATTATGTTACAGCTACTCCTCCTCTATTTCCATGGGTCAAAGAAAAGTCTTGCTTCTTAATTTGCTTATATTATTAGTTTTCCAAATTAGCCAGATATCAAGAGGGAGGGAAACCTTCAAAAGTATTGTAAAAACCAGAGTGTAAAAAGGCGAACGCTGTCATGACATCTGCAGATACTTCCTTCAGTTTGTTTAAGACTCTGCAAAGGCGTCTTATGGAGCCTTAAGAAGGAGTAACAGGTATTCCAAAAACACCATTATTAAGAAATCTTCATGGTGGAGTTGCAGGAATGCCTGTACAACACTATTTTAGCTTCTAAGAAGTCAACATCCTTGAAGACTGTCACAAATTGAATTCTTCATTCCAGTCTCCAACCTCCAGGTAATTCAGGGGAAGCTTCCCAGAGAATTATACAAAAATAAAAAGTGGAAATGTGGAAAAAGTAAATTAAGATATAGCTTATACCTATAAAGACCCGACAATTTAGTAAAGGAGACATTACCCCCATTCAGAACGGGATACAAACAATGAAGGGATTAGAACAAAGGAGGAAGAAATTCATTGCAACCTATAAAAACAAGTATGAGTTTAACCGGCATATATTTGATCAAAAGACATTCTTGCATGCAAGTCATTCTAAATGGAAATAATATCCAGCACAAAGGAACCAAAACAGAAAGTGTTCAGTTAAGCTTAGAAATTTCTGTTTCTCAAGATAATTAAGATGGTTTTCTGAACACAGGAAGCCATAATCACCATTTATTGATTTCAAATTTTTATTTGTCAAAACACTCTGCACTTGACATATTATCTTATTTAAGCCTTACCACAACACAGGAGATGTGCCTTATTGTCTGTTTTATGAATGAGGATACCAGTAAGCCCTGTTGACTTAAAAATGTACAGTATGAAACTGTACTAAAAACTGCTTCAGTTTTTAGTCAGGGTTTTACTGAGGACTATAGTCTGGGAGAGGGTTCTGAGGAACTTTTCTGAAGAGGAGCCAGTATACATAGAAATTTTTTGATTAAGAAATACTAAGAAAGTCAAGCATATATCCTGGTAAAATATTATTCCTAATCACAGAGAACAGATACCTCAAGTTAATGATTTCAGTGTGTGGGAAGATGCAAGAACCTGGGGTCATTACAATTCTTCCTGAGATATGCATCTAACTATCCAAGGTCAGTTTATCCAAAGCACAGAGTACCTCTCCTATTTCTTTTTTTTTTAATCCTAAATTCCATTAAGAATGCATTCTCTAGTAGGTGACTGCATTGAGTTGCAACTTAACCCTTGTATAACTGGTTGATGAATAATGTTCTTCTTTGGTGGTGGTGCTGACAAAGTAAAATTAGCACTCAACCCACATGAGCTAACTCTGATGTCTTATTCCCACACCATGTTGCCTTGCCTAGGTGAGATGTGGGAGGTGGAAGTCACCAGTTGTGATCTAGGTAGGTTATACTGGGGAGTCAAAGTGAGTTATATGTATAACCAGATGCCTCTTTTAGAAAGGATAAAATGTAATGAAATTAATTTGGTATAGAAACCTAGAAGGACCCTGCGGGGCTCCTGGGCATGAAGAGCCTTTTTGTCCCCCATTTCTTGTAGGCTCAACTCCAGTCTCCATCACCTTCCTCAAGTTCCAAAGGGTAGATTCAAATAGTTGCTACTCAAAGGAAGAAAATTCCCCCCCCTCACCCCGCCCCACAAAGCCCTCCTGGAGGCAAGATTAAAGGGAACAGAGGAAATCACTAGGAGACTAACCACCCGAGACAAGATTAAAGAACTAACCTTGTCAGAGACCACAGCATTGAACTATTGCTGTGAAACAGTTTTTGAGGGCAGGAACCTACTGCTTCCCCTTTACTTGGCAAAGCAATAAAGCCATCCTTTCCTACTTCACACAAACTCTGCCTCTGAGATTCAATTCAGCCTCAGGTCAGGGAGGCCTATCTTTCAGCATCAGTATATCCATGTCAAGGGTAGATGTAAGAGGATAGAGACTAGAGGTCACTGTTACCCATAGGAGAGAAAAGACATAAAGCAGGTAAGCCAGGCTGGCACTCACTGGGATAAAGAGAAGGTGACAGAACCAATGGACACAAACACAGCTATTCCTCCAGGTGCTTTTGATTTTCCTCTTTCAAAGTCTATATCCCTCTTCTGTCAACTTGTTCCCTTTAAAAAGGCTAAGTGCAAACATTTATTGAGTATCTATCCAATACTACATATTATTTATTTAATTCCACAGTGTTTCATTTTAGAAGTTTAGATTCACCTGAGTTAAGTAACTTGCTCAGGGTAAATACCCAAGCAACAGAGCTGTCTTTCAAACTTGGCTCTAAGATTCATACCCCTTAGGGCTATGCTAGTCTGCCATGATGAGTGGAGTCTGTGCTAGAATTAGGGGGAGGAGGAAGTCGAAAGGCAAGGTGATATAGGGGAACAAAATGTGTCACCCCCAAATGTCTCTTTGGCATGTGGGTTATTTTGAGCTGAAAACAATCAAAGCCCAAAGACCCTGGAAGAAACACTGAGCTTCCTTCTAACTGCCTAGAGAATATAGACAGAGGGCCTGTTCCAGGAAGGGAGTCATCATCGGGAGACACAACAATAATATGAAGTAGGTGTGGTCATGCAGTGACAGGGGAACCTGGCCAAGTCTGTTACACTCCTCCCTGTTCTATTGTTTCTCACTGACCCAGCAACATTTGCATAACAAACATCTGCTTTACATCTCCATATCAATTGCCTTCCTCTCCTTTGAAGTCCTAAACCACTGCCCTCAACATCCTCTCTTCTCTTTGGTTGAGGATGGTATTTAACACGAAGGCTTCCACCATTCTGATGTTACTCTGTTACTCACTTTTCCTGGGTCTCTCCCATGTACACACATGGTTAAATTGTATTTTCTATTAATCTCTCATGTCAATTTAATTATTAGATCAGCCAGAGGAAAAAAGTAGAAGAAAATTTATGCATTTCAACAGTGGGAAATCATTTGAATTCCTTATGTCAGTTTTCATATCATGCCTGCCTCGAAGGTTTTCAAGATATTTCCAAGAACTCTTTAAAGTAGTATTTGTCAAGTACAGACATAATAGGAAAAGCTAATTTCCCCTTCCAAGTTATGCAACAGGATTATTGTAGATGAACTAAAAATGTTTCCTTTCCATGATATATAACCTCTTTGCTTTTAAAAAAGTCCTTAAATGCTGGCAGGCTTCTGTGATTCAAATGAGCATGAAAGTTACATTCACAACTAAGATACTTGAAGGTTTCATTTAAAATACTAAGGAGAAAATATTAGCATTAACAGGAGAGAAGACCATTTATTTATTATTAGTGAGTTCCAAAGTTACTGTGATTTCTCTTATGAGGATTAAAAATAGGCTCTGGTGAAATCATACCAATAATGAGTAACATGGTGTTTAAAATTTCAAGTAAAACCATAATTAACAAGGAATTTTCTAATCAACATACATTTAAAATAATGTATTCTACTGAACCACAAAGTCTGAATAATAGAGCAGCCTTGTGCTATACAAATATTGAAGTTTCCTCCATCTGTCTTTTTCTCATACCATCCTTTAATAACTGATTTTTTTCAAAGAGGAGATTAATTATACTCTGTTTAAATTTTACTAAATGCCATATACACTAGACACATTAATTTAATATTATTGGGTGTTTCTCATTTTGATTGGTTTTCTTTATTTGTAAATGTATCCACATACTTTTGATACTAGGGGGGCCTTCCCCTTTTTTCTCCAGTTTCTCGTGTACCTATCCAAGTAGTGGAGAGAAAATGTTCAGAATATTTCTCCCATTTTTTTTTATCTCTTTTTAACATTTTGATACACCCAGATTTCGGCCTCCCTGAAAAATAGCGAAATCAAAAATTTTTGTAAAACCTATGCTCTTTCTCAATAAAAGTCGGCTTCAGTGCTTCTGTTCCTTAATGTCTTCTGAAATTCATCTTTTCACTTTTTAACTTTTTGTTTTGAAGTATAGCCAATTAACAGTGTTTTGACAGATTCAGGTGAACAGTGAATGGACTCAGCCATACACACACACTTTTCCATTCTCCCCCAAACTCCCTTCCCATCCAGGCTGCCATATAACATGGAGCAGAATTTCCTGTGCTATACAGGGTCCTTGTTGGTTATTCATTTTTAAAAACAGCAGTGTGTACATGTCCACTCATCTTTTCTTTATCCTTTGACTCTACAGTGGAGCTCAAAATCCAGAGCCACATTATCTATTTAATTAGGAAATGTTAAGGAACCAAAACATCATTTACAAAACTTTCCATATGACCAATAACATCAGCAGTAGATTTCTGTCAATGAATGGTCTCTATACTCTAAACGCTCTGTTGTGGGGGGAAAGCAGTGTATTTTATGGCCTTCTAACCACCTTAGGTCCAAAAGTGAAATGTTGCAGCTAATCAAGTCACCATGGCCAAATTCAAAATACTTAAGCCATTGGCCTCCTGAGCATCATTTTCTTTTAAATCTTAAGGAGGTGATTTTTGCTGTAATACCATCACTCTGCTTCCAGAGACAATGTTTGAAGAATTGTGAAAACACCATAGAGAATATACAAAGAACGAAATTTTAATGTCCTAATTATAAGTCTAATAAATTATACTTTCAAGAGGCCACTGTGAGTGGACATTTCTTATCACTAAAGAAGGTGGAATAGTACTCTAAATGGTTATGGAATGACTTGCCTAATAATATCATTTGGAAAAGAAAGATTATATCAGAAAGCAGCTTAATTGTACTCTGGGTATCAGTTTATGGAGTTCACCTTATGATGTAAATACTAACCTGAGTAATTTACCACATGAAAGTAAAAGTGTTAGTTGCCCAGTCCAGTCTGACTCTGTGCAACTCTATGGGCTATAGCCTGCCAGGAATTCTCCAGGCAAGAATACTGGAGTGAGTTGCCATGCCCTTCTCCCAGAGATCTTTCTGACCCAGGGATCTAACCGAGGCCTCACACATTGCAGGGAGATTCTCTACCATCTGACCCACCAGGGAAGACAATTTACCACAGGGACTAACACATTTTCCCAAACATTAATAACAATTGAAAATCAGTTTACAGGAGAAGCAGTGCAACTTTGTTCACCGAAATTTCCTAAGTTTATATACCTTAACAGTTCGTCCAGAAGAAAAATCAGAACTAATGTTTTGAAGCATTAATGTCATGGTTATAAGCTTGCCAACATTTAACTTTTCTGGAAATGATATTGATAAGAAATTAAAAGCAATCAACGGATTTTTTCCATGAATTTTAAGCCACCAGTAACTCACTGTGTTGATCACAATAAACTGTGGAAAATCCTGAAAGAGATAGGAATACCAGATCACCTGACCTGTCTCTTGAGAAACCTGTATGCAGGTCAGGAAGCAACAGTTAGAACTGGACATGGAACAACACACCAGTTCCAAATAGGAAAAGGAGTACGTCAAGGCTGTGTATTGGCAGCCTGCTTATTTAACTTATATGCAGAGTACATCATGAGAAATGCTGGGCTGGAGTCAAGCACAAGCTGGAATCAAGATTGCCAGGAGAAATATCAATAACCTCAGATATACAGATGACACCACCCTTATGGCAGAAAGTGAAGAACTAAGGGGCCTCTTGATGAAAGTGAAAGGAGAGTGAAAAAGTTGACTTAAAGCTCAACATTCAGAAAACTAAGATCATGGCATTCAGTCCCATCACTTTATGGCAAAGAGATGGGGAAACAGTGGAAAAAGCGGCTCGCTTTATTTTTCTGGGCTCCAAGATCACTGCAGATGGTGACTGTAGCCATGAAGTTAAAAGACACTTACTCCTTGGAAGGAAAGTTATGACCAACCTAGACAGCATATTAAAAAGCTGAGACATCACTTTGTCAACAAAGGTCCGTCTAGTCAAGTTTTTCCAGTAGTCATGTATGGATGTGAGAGCTGGACTATAAAGAAAGCTGAGTGCTGAAGAATTGGTGCTTTTGAACTCTTGAGAGTCCCTCAAGAATCTCTCAAGAGAAGGACTCTTGAGAGTCCCTTGGACTGAGAGGAGATCCAACCAGTCCATCCTAAAGGAGATCAGTCCTGGGTGTTCATTGGAAGGACTACTGTTGAAGCTGAATCTCCAATACTTTGGTTATCTGATGCAAAGAGTTGATTCATTTGAAAAGACACTGATGGTGGGAAAGATGGAGGGCAGGAGGAGAAGGGGATGACAGAGGATGAGATCGTTGGATGACATCACCGACTCGATGGATATGGGTTTGGGTGGACTCCAGGAGTTGGTGATGGATAGGGAGGCCTGGTGTGCTGTGGTTCATGGGGTGGCAAAGAGTCAGACACGACTGAACAACTGAACTGAACTGAGCTCAACTCAACTAAGTAACACTTCTAGGTCCTAAAAGAGAATTTCAGAATATCATGACAAACACTGGGAAAAACCTAAACCTCAAATGCTTGGAAGCTGTGCCAAGCCAACCACTAGATAAGCGGCTGAACATTATCTGTAGAAAGATACCAATGCTATCGCCACCACTTGCTATTCTACTTTCATCAGCCCTGTTAACAAAGGGCATGTATAACAGCCTCTAATTTAAACTATTCATGAAACATGAATACACAGTATTACTATTCTAGTTCATGTTATCAAGTTGCATGGACTAAGGAGAATATGTACATCAAGAGCAGATGGCAAAAATGGAACAGAAAAAACTGGAAGACCAAGAATAACAACAACAAAAAAGACACAATGCTACCATACAAGTGAAAAGCTTAAAGAGAAAATGAAAACAAAATCCAGGCACCTTGACCCAAAATAAAACCTTAAAAACAGTGCTAACAGGTACCAACTATAAAGAAATGATTAAAGTTCAGAATTAAGCTTATGTGTTAAAAAGTCAAGCAATGTGGTCTAACCTCTTAAGACAGTTAAGAAGAGAAGGAAGTACAAAATGTTCTAAGTATCCTTTCTGGGTAGTGGCATTATAAATGATTTTAAAAAAAACAACTTATGCTTTTTATAAATATGTCATTTTGATGATCAGAGAAATATTTTTAAATGTAAAAGGCATGCTAAATTAATTCAATGAAATATTTGAAAAAGAAGCCAATAACCAAAAAAATATTCCTGCTGCTTTTATAATTAATTGCTGCTGTTTGTATCCTAAGTTTCTCTGACTGATAAACAGGAAAAACAAGTAGGAGATTCAGAGAATCTGTAAGTAAAAGATTCCATCTTTCATTTAGTATTTTCTCTTTCTATCTTTTTAAATCTAAGACTAAAAGCTTCTTATCTGTTTTTTAAAACCCCCAAACATCTAAACTCATTTCCATTTTTATTAGTCCTATAATTACAGACAAAGAGAATTAATTCTTGTTGTCTGTTTCTTCCAACTCAAGGTTGAGACTCAGAAGATATTTAGCATTTCATAAGCTCTATTTCTAATATCTTGATAGTCTTAAAACTTCATGGATTACTGTTCTGCATATAGTTTATTTCACATTAGTGAGAGTTCTTTTTCCTATTTTTTTTCACCTCTCTGTTTCCTGTTCTACTCAAGTTTCATGGATAAGTTTAATTGGTTGTATATCAGTGGCAAATTCCATTTAAATGACTACATTTCTTCCTCAAAGTATTAAATGACAATGAAAGACAAGGGATACGAACAATTTCTTGGAGTGACTATAATTTTAGGTAAACCAGAAATTGATAAATTCAATCCGTAGATAAAATAGCAAGGCTTTGCCCAGTGGATAAGAAACTTGGTTAGTTGTTGAGGGATAGAAGGGGCAGAATTTTGACCATTCTTATGAGAACTGTGGCCATCACCAGCATCTTTATCCAGAAAGAATGTGGTAATTATAGAAGAGATTAGTGTCTCCTAAGATAATAAGAGGCAAAGGAATTAGACATTAGAAGTCTTAAATTTCCAGACTGTACCTTAAGATGAAAACAATGGGTGTTATTTGATGAAATAATGGTTTTGAAAATAACTGACATTTTGAAGGAATGGCCAATAGCCATATATTTTTAATTTGTGCAAGGCCTTGGTGTACTAGGTGCCTCCCTGGAGAAGGAAACGGCAACTCTCTCCAGTATTCTTGCTTGGAGAACCCCATGGACAAAGAAACCTGGAAGATTAGAGTCCATGGGGTCACAAAAAGTCAGACAGGACTTAGTGGCTGAACAACAACTAGGTGCCTACTCGGGACTGTGAAACATCCCACAAACATAAACATTTCTCATAGAAGTCCAGAGATTTCTGCCCAGGAGTTAAGTGATAACAATAGGACTTCAAACAGCATATCAATTCTCCTTACTTCTTTACAGTCCAAAATCATGCCTCTAGGCAGAAGTATTGGAATGCGCAGCTTGTATAATCACTGTCCCCAACACTCCTACCTGTAGTTTGGTTTTCATGCTAGTGTTTTTCATATTGGTTCATTCAAAGAACACACCTGAACCAAACCGGTTGGGTAATGGCTGTAATGGAAGTGGCAGTATCTCAAGATCTGGGATCCTTGTAGGGACTTCGGGCTCAGGAGACATGGTCCTTTGCCTTTCTTATACTTCTGGACCAGTAGATTTCAAACTATGCTCCGGGTTCCTCACCAGTACTTCTCAGGTCTAAAAATAATGGCCATCTCAACTGCCTACTGAATCCTTTTATGCTTTTATAGTTTTAGTCGTGATAACAACTGTAACATAAGAGTGTTTATTAAATGCACTACATGCTACAATAAGTCTTTCACAGGCATTCCCTTATTTAATTTTTGCCTTAGTCTTAAGGCCATCCCTTACTATTTTAAAGGTAAAAGAGCTGAGACCCAGAAACATTAAATTATTTTCCCAAAGGCACACAGCTAGTAAGTGCCAAAGAATCTGAATCCAATGGATTAAAGACCTAAATGTGATACCAGAAACTATAAAACTCTTAGAGGAAAACACAGGCAGAACACTCGATGACATAAAACAAAGCAAGATCTTCTATGACTCACCTCCTAAAGCAACAGAAATAAAAGCAAAAGTAAACAGGTGGGACCTGATTAAATTTAAAAGCTTTTACACAGCAAAGGAAACTATAAGGAAGGTAAAAAGACAATCCTTGGAATGGGAGAAAATAACAGCAGATGAAACAACTGACAAAGGATTAGTTTCCAAAATATACAAGCAGCTCATACAACTCAATACCAGGAAAACAAACAACCCAATCAAAACGTGGGAAAGAGACCCAAATAGACATTTCTCCAAAGAAGACATACAGATGGCTAACAAACACATGAAAACATGCTCAACATCGCTCATTATTAGAGAAATGCAAATCAATGAGATATCACCTCTCACCAGTCAGAATGGCCATCATCAAAAAGTCAACAAACAATAAATGCTGGAGAGGGTATGGAGAAAAGGGAACACTCTTGCACTGTTGGCAGGAATGTAAATACATACAGCCACTATGGAAGATGATATGGAGATTCCTTAAAAAACTAGGAATAAAACCACCTTATGGCCCAGCAACCCCACTCCTAGGCATATACCCTGAAGAAACCAGGGTTGAAAAATACACGTGTATCCCATTGTTCATTTCAGCACTATTTACAATAGATAGGACATGGAAGCAACCTAGATGTCCATCAACAGTTGAACAGATAAAGAACTTGTGGTACATATACACAACGGAATATTACTCAGCCATAAAAAGGAATGCATTTGAGTCAGTTCTGATGAGGTAGATGAACCTACAACCTATTACACAGAGTGAAGTGACTCAGAAAGAGAAAGATAAACATCATATTCTAATGTACATATATGGAATCTAGAAAATTGGTACCGAAGAATTTATTTACAGGGCAGCAATGAAGAAACAGACATAGAGAATAGACTTACAGACACGGGGAGAGGGTGAGATGTATGGAAAGCATAACATAGAAACTTACATTACAGGATGTAAAATAGATAGCCAAAAGGAATTTGCTGTATGGCTCAGGAAACACAAACAGGGGCTCTGTCTCAATCTAGAGGGGTGAGATGGGGAGGAGGATGGGAGTGAAGTTCAAAAGGGAGGGGATATATGTATACCTATGGCTGATTAATGTTGAGGTTTGACAAAAAACAACGAAGTTCTGTAAAGCAATTATCCTTCAATTAAAACAAACAAAAAAAAGAGTCTGAATCCAGGCAATATGATTACAGATCCTAACCTCTGAACTCTCCTCTAATTTTGGCACAAGTCAATGTCTGTCTTCTCCACAAAGCCTGCCAATGCCTGCTCACAGGGAGTTCTCCACCCCACAAAATTGCTCCGTTTTCTTAACCTCTTGTTTGCCAGAACAGTGTATAATCTCTCTCTCTCTCTATGCTGTCTAAGTAGATTATGAATATCTTAATTGCTCTCCAGGTGTCTAGCAGTGACTCATGATACCTGTTTGGAGTCTAAGAAATCCTTGATGAATGATGCTACAGATGAAGCTGGATCTTGATCTGTCGACTGCCAGAAACAAAGGTTGACATGATGCAGTTCATTCAGTGTCTCAGTGGGGACTGTCAAGATAGAGGCATAGTTTAGCAATCCTGATGTGTGACCTTAAGCCTTACCTGTGCAGTGGTGTTATACCTGCAATGGCGCTACGCCATACTCTGGGGCTGGACCACTGTGAAGGTGAGATATTGCTGATAGCCAAGTGTAAGGACATAAAGATAAAGAATTACCACTACTTAGAAACTCAAAATAAACTAGGATTCAACTGGAGCAGTGGTTTTCAACTGTGTTACCTGAGTAGAACTTAAAAATGCTATCCAAGTACTTAATCCAGAAAGAGAAGTAAGAAGGGATGAATATTAAGTGGATGCAGGGTCGTGGATGGGGCTCCCAGAGGCTGCTCCATAACTACAAAAACCTGTTCTCATAGATTTCATATGCAAACTCACTCCATGAAGTTTATTTTGCAAATAAATAATTCAAATATGAAGTTAGTTTTAACAACACTGTTTGATCCCACTCAGAAAACTTCAGACAACAATGTTTTCAAGTCAACAACAAGTTGCTTTGTTAGACACTAGAGGATTCACAAGGGTATGAAGTGTGTATTATTAGTAAGACAGATTGCCCTTTGGACAAGACAAGTAGCAAAGAACACGGTGCAGAAGACAATGCTCAGCTTCCTAAGCCATAGAATTTCTTGACCCTTGCCTCCCTGCCTTTCTGAGACGTGGACACTGCCTAACTACTGCCACATTCACAGTGAAAACTCAGCTCTCAATACCCTGCAGAAATCAGCTAGCTCACTTCCTTACCTACATCCTTCAGCACCCCAGGCCTTGGATCTGTACATGTCTCAATTCCAAGCAACTCCTCATTTCTTTCTCATGGACTGTGATCCATGACTGTTTCTTTATCTTCTAATAATCAAACCCTAAGAGATATGCAATCCATCTTGGACTTCCTGGGCTCTCTTCATGAATGAAATCAATGATCACCTACACCAACTCTAAAGAACCTTTTCCACAATTGGTCCAATGGACTGGATTTAACTATCAGTGAAAAACACCCCCCTTATTCAGACATCACTCACTCAAGTGGTTCTATTAAATACATCCATACACATTTGTTTTTTCATTTAATCCAAACTACAGTCATGAGCATGAAAAATGACAAAATCAAATAAAACTTTCTCTTTATTCTGTTTTCCTACCAATGTGCTAGCCATCAAAGCCAATAAATCTAAGTTATTCTTGTTAACAACGTGGCCCAGCAGCCCATGATTTTGTAAATTTTTTCCTTCCCTTTCAACCTGTTCTTTTAACGTACCTCTCACTATTCTTCAAAAGAATATGTTAATAATCTGTACAATGTTGATACTCTTCTGCTAATGCTGTGTTTTACTGAAAAATAGAAAAGTAACTTTTCCTAAATATCTCTGCTAGACAGCAACAAAAGAAGGGAAAAACCTACAATGACAGCAAGAATAAAACTGACTACTTAATATGGTGTTCAAAATTTTCTTTTAAATACTTCCACATAAACAATTTGATGCATGGAGAATATGCTATGTTTAGGTTGATACAAATTAAGGACGCCTAAGTTTTTTCCAGTGGTCATGTATGGATGTGAGAGTTGGACTGGGAAGAAAGCTGAGCGCCAAAAAATTGATGCTTTTTAACTGTGGTGTTGGAGAAGACTCTTGAGAGTCCCTTGAACTGCAAGGAGATCCAACCAGTCCATCCATCACAAAGGAGATAAGTCCTGGGTGTTCATTGGACGGACTGATGCTGAAACTGAAGCTCCAATACCTTGGCCACCTCATGCGAAGAGTCGACTCGTTGGAAAAGACCCTGATGCTGGGAGGGATTGGGGGCAGGAGGAGAAGAGGATGACAGAGGATGAGATGGCTGGATGGCATCACTGACTTGATGGGCATGAGTTTGAGTAAACTCTGGGAGTTTGTGATGGACAGGGAGGCCTGGTGTACTGCGATTCATGGGGTCACAGAGTCGGACATGACTGAGCGACTGAACTGAACTGAACTGAAGGTCCAGATCAGTGGTCCTCAACTTTAGATCCATAAGAATCACCCAGACGGCTTATTTTACACAGATAGTGTGTCCTACTCAAAAATTTCTGAATCAATGGATGGAGAATGCCAGAGATTTTGCAAGTACCTAAATGATGTTGATGGTTGCCATTGCAGGGACACTTTGATAAACATTGTACTAAACATCTGAAGTTCCCTAATCAAGAGTCCACATTTTATGTATAGAGTAGTAGACAAATTGCAGGCTTGATTCAGGAGTCTACACGCCTGGAAGGTGGGAAGGAGAGTGCCTATAGCAAAAGTTCTCCGAAGAGTACTACATAAATATGTCAGTGGGTTTGTGAATGAACTAGCATTAATGGACTCCATGATCTTTTCACCGTTTTCTCATCTGAAAAATCAGAAACAGCCTGTCTCATCTATTACATTAGGCTATTTTGAGGAGGACATTAAAGAATGACTGAATGACAGGACGGGAATTATAAAATATAGACATCATGATTACTTAGAAATTTATCCAGGCAGCAAAGGACATCCTATAGGCACAGTAAGCATCTCAGATTCACCAATGAATTGCTGAGATTATGTTTCTTCTAGGCAGAGGAAATTAAAGGGAAAAACGAAGGCAAGCACCTTTGACATGACTCAATATTTTTCCTTGTAACACGTTTGTAATGTACAAAAATATTTTTAAAAATTTCTTTTCTTGTTCATGCTCAATTGTTTTGAATTGCTCTGTATTCAAAATTCCTACTTTAAAGAAATCCATTGACTAATCAGGTTTATAGGAAAAATATATAACTATTTAGTGATGTCTCAAATACTGAATAAAATTTCATTCCATGAAACACTTATTAAGTATTTCAATGAACTGCATAAATTAAATCCTTCACTTGGTTTTGATTGTTCATTATGCGTCTCTAAGATTTTAAGCTTATGATCCTTTCTTTAATATGTCACACAATTCACTCTTTTGCTAACAGATGTACTTAATGTGAGTCCATGTGTTACAATTTGAATATTAAAAAATAAAACAATTGTGACTTATGAATTGTAATTACTGTGTAACCTTCTGTGAAAATAGAGTCCTAAGGCCAATAGGAATAATCCTATGGATGTACTTGTGCTTTAAAGAAATGTGAACTGTAGACCAAATTTTAAAGTTTGTGACAGCTACATCACATCAAAGTTCTGTCAAATTCCTGGCCCTCCCTCTGAAACTAGCTCTGGGTCTCAGTTGCTTCAGTAATCAAATGGGGTTAACACATACCATTACCCATCCCCAAATCTCTGGGTCTAGTATGATGTTAATTGCACTTGTTATTTATCTTTACTACTGAACATTCATTGGGAATCCATCTCAATGTAGGAAAGATTTAAAGAACAATTACAGAATATATAATGTTGATCTTAGTATTTTTCTTTTTATTCTTTCAATCAGTTGAGTAAATACTAAAATTACCTCTGATCAAATTATGGAATGAATGAATGAATGAAGCTTTAATATGTCTAAAACTGACACAAACTTTGCACTGTGTGGAAGCTTTTTTATGATGCAGGTCTTTGTGGGAAAATTACCAATTCTGCAGAATTATAGAAACTGCTAAAAAAAAAAAAAATCAGCCTTCCTTGCCCATTGTATTGAATGTACTATTAAACTATCCATGATTCTTAAAAAATAATGATACCCCAGTTATAGCCTGACTATTCGCTCCATATATAGGAAACAAAGTATTCAATGATTGATTAATTAAAGGATGGAACAAAAGAGTAATTTATCTAACTTTAGAAGGAATTAGGGGCTTCCCAGGTGGTACTAGTGGTAAGGAACCTGCCTGCCAATGCAGAAGACATGAGAGAGACATGGGTTTGGTCCCTAGGTCAGGAAGATGCCCTGGAGGACAGCATGGCAACCCACTCCAGTATTCTTGCCTGGAGAATCTCATGGACAGAGGAGACTGGCAGGTTATTGTCCACAGAGTCACAAAGAATCAGACATGACTGAAGTGACTTAGCATGCACCATGCAAGAAGGAATTAAGTACTAGTGCCTTCCTTAGACTGTGAGAGGGTTTTGTTTTTATCCCAAGAAGCACTGCTAACATATGTCTACTTGACAGGCCTAGTCAATACTAACATTAGATCTTTTCTGGAAATGGTTAAGTATAAATCATAAATCAATCCTGATCATAAAAGTCACCATCAAAAGAAACTAGAAAAATAGCTTCAGGCTGTAAAAGAAAAAGCTTATAGTTTAATAACTGTTAATGAATGTACAGAATAGCTTTTGTAGGTCTATTTGTTTATGCTCATCTGTTATATCATCATTGGTACCTTGTGAATTGCTTTCCTTATTAAAGAAATGTATTTCTTAGGGATTATTGGATTTATGTTACTAATTTTTACAGCATTCTTTTTTTTTCCCCCTTTATTTTTATTAGTTGGAGGCTAATTACTTTACAATATTGTAGTGGTTTTTGCCATACATTGACATGAATCAGCCATGGTACAGCATTCTTTAATAGACCAATGTGATAGAAAATTATACTAAGAAGAAGATTATCAAATTAAGTCATTAAACAAAAGTACCTGCTTCTTCAAGGCGATGCCATAATCATCTGCTTGTTTCGTTGTCCAATGTGATAGAAAATTATACTAAGAAGAAGATTATCGAAATAAGTCATTAAACAAAGATACCTGCTTCTTCAAGACGATGCCATAATCATCTGCTTGTTTCACTGTCCAGGATGGCGACAATAGTGACAACTTCTGGGAAGTTACTGAGCTATTCTTTCTGCAATCAGGGTCATATTTCTAGTCTTTATCATCTAAGCTGTTGTTGTGTCCTCCTTCAGGGGGCTTGGCATAAAGCATTCATTGGACTGGGAGAAAGCAAAGCATGCATCTTTTTAATCTGCCTCTTGAAGATAAAACGGAGACTGTCTCATTAACACAGTTATCTCCTCTGCCTTTGCACTGGCGCACGAGGAGCATGACAGTATGTGGTTGCTCCCAGTCATTAAAACCCCAGGTAATAAATGCGCACATGCCAACTGCTTGTACTGGCAGACAATGTTGGTTCACTTTTACAACATGAAAATCGTTATCATAAAAATGGCACTTTATGGAACACTATAATAACATTTCCTAAAAGCTATGTAATTGCTTACTTCTTGATATAGTCATCTTAAGAAACTGTCAAGGTTTACAGCCACTCCAAGAGCTTCATCTACCATTCCTTTATATCAGTAATAAAACTGGTATCCATTCCTTGCATTTCTTTACCAATAAAAAGCACCATATGTTGACCTGAGAGGTATAGGCATTACCTTTATAGTACATAGAGTTATTTGAGCAAGAAATTATAGTCAAATTCCTTTTATTTTTTTCCCCAATTCATCTTTTTAGGGTTTTGACAGTTGGCAGATTTCCTTAAGTCAGGCTGAATAATGCAGTGTTTGAAACAGAGCTGCAAGGGAAAACACAACCATTTTACTGCACACACTCAAATCTACTTTAAAAACAAAAACAAATAGAAACTCTAAACCTTTCAACTTGTTCTTAAAAACATCTTTGACACAGTGAAATATCTTAATTGCTCAGCTTCCCCCTTTTACAAATATCTCAGGAAGGTTTAAGTATGGAAAGTTGAAAGTATTCACATTAAATCGGATGTTATTCGTTATTCAAGTCCCAATTTGTCAGATTTCTTGTAAGGATATGTAAGGTTCTTTTGTGTTAGGACTGTAGTACTAAGGAATTTTAAAATACTTGTATAAATAATCTAAGAAGAAAGAATTATTCAGATATTTTGCCCAAGTCCATTCATAAATGAGTTTCTACACCCACCAAAGCCATTTTGCAGGTAACTTGTATATGGTAATCACCCAACTCCGGTACCAAGATGTTTTCCTACAAAGAGAGAACTTTTAGTCTTGGATTTTTATTGGAGCCTCTTTGAATGAATTATGTGAATAATATACTGGCTAAGGTTTGGGGCACTTTCAGTGGAGCAGTCAAAGTAAGAGGACTAAGCTTCAATTCAGCAGCTTTAGGCAAAAATACCAATTCATGTACAACTAAAGTTGGAGCAAAGAGCATGTGGTTCAAACCTCAAAAAATTCCTGTACAGTTGTGAGAACTGGCTGTGAGAAGCCCAGGTAAAAATAAGGCATGTTTTATGCAAATGTACAAACAGGGTATGTACCACTTAACCTCTCTCTCAGTGTACACTAAGTGCCTTTTCCATCTTATGCTTCCAGGAACGTCTCCACTTTTGTGATTCGAGAGAACCTTGGGCATAGAAGTAGGGTAAGAGGCCCAGGGTGAGTGTAAATTGATGTTGCCTTAGCTGTGAGGGTAGTGAAGGTGACATCATAACCAGGAATGACACTTAGAAAAACATGATAATGGTACACTTCTAGGTATGGGAATTGAGTAAGCCATGGGTATTGAATGAATGTATTAGAAATTCCTGTCTTTCGTGGCATTTGAAAATGGATGGTAAAATGCTCCTTTGTTTATACAATCCTAAAATATTTAGACAAAAATGTGAAATTCAAACAACATTGTTTGGTGTTATAGAAATCAAATATAACAATTGATTTTTTTTCCCTACCCACGGCATCTGGAATGCTTGTAATTGGATATATGCAATCAAAGCAACTATTTTCATATCACAATTAAAAAGCAAAAAACAAAAAACAAAAAAACTTGAACTTATTTAAGGCATGAATGGGCTTCCCAGGTGGCACTAATGGTAATGACCTCAGCTGCCAATACAGGCGACATAAGAGACGAGGGTTTGATCCATGAGTAGGGAAGATACCCTGGATGAGGAAATGGCAACCCACTCCAATATTCTTGCCTGGAGAGCCCCTTGGACAGAGGAACCTGGCAGGCTACAGTCCATAGTGTCACAAAGAGACACAACTCAAGTGACTTAAGATGCACACAAGTCATGAATAATCCAAGGCATCTGTTATATGTTGTCAATATTATTTTTATATATTTGTATATCCTCATTCCTCAGAGGAAGAATCAATGTTTCATAAGGTAAAAGTAGACTACTGTAACATAACATGGATTTCCCATCCCCACCCCCATATCACTATGGTTTTTGCTCTAAAAATATATTCTTCCTGGTGCTATCAGATCTTCCTCCTGGTATGATCATAATAACAAATGGTATACATTTATTTAGTCTCATAAGAATCCCAGATGATTTTTCCCAGGTGAAAACAAACAGTTTGCTTCAAACTACTGTAGTTCTTTTAGCTGGATTACTATGAACAATCATAATTTAGAGCATATGTCAATCGGTAGCTTTATTAAAATACATATTTTGGATTAAAGACCTGAAAGTAAGACTTGAAACCATAAAACTCCTAGAAGGAAACGTAAGTGATAAATGCCTTAAAACCAGTCTGGGATATGATTCTTTGGTTTTAACACCAAAGACAAAGGCAACAGAAGCAAAAACCAGTAAGAGTGGCTATATCAAGCTAAAAACTTTCTGCAGAGTAAAGAAAGCCAACAAAATGAAAAGGCAACCTTCAGAATGGGGACAGAAATTACTTGCAAATCATGTATCTGATGAGTTAATGTTATGACCAACCTAGGCAGCATATTAAAAAGCAGAGACATTACTTTGCCAGCAAAAGTTCGTCTATTCAAAGCTATGGTTTTTCCAGTAGTCATGTATGGATGTGAAAGTTGGACTATAAAGAAAGCTGAGTGCCAAAGAATTGATGCTTTTGAACTGTGGTGTTGGAGAAGACTCTTGAGAGTCCCTTGGACTGCAAGGAGATCCAACCAGTTCACCCTAAAGGAAATTAGTCCTGAATATTCATTGGAAGGACTGATGCTGAAGCTGAAACTCCAATACTTTGTCCACCTGATGCAAAGAACTGACTCATTTGAAAAGATCTGATACTGGAAAAGATTGAGGACAGGAGGAAAAGGGGACGAGAGAGGATGAGATGGTCGGATGGCATCACCGACTCTATGGACATTAGTTTGAGTAAGCTCCGGGAGTTGGTGAGGGACAGGGAAACCTGGCATGCTGCAGTCCATGGGATTGCAAAGAGTCGGAAATGGCTGAGCGACTGAATTGAACTGAACTGAATATCCAAAATATATAAAGAACTCATACAACTCAATAACAACAAATAAAAACAAACAATTTGGTTAGAAAGTGGCCAGAGCATTTGAATAGACATTTCCCAAAGACATATTGATAGCCAGAAGGCACATGATAAGATGTGCAACATTACTTAATCATTAGGAAAATGAAAATCAAAACCACAGTGAGATATCACCTCTCACCTGTTAGAATGACTGTTTTCAAACAGACAAATAACAAGTGCTGGCAAAGATGTGAAAAAAAGTAAAACCTCATCCATTATTGGTGGGAACATAAAGTGGTGTAGCCATTATGGGGAACAGTATGGAAGTTCTCAAAAAATTAAGACTCTTAGTACTCTCTGGTCCAGAAATTCCACTTCTGGATATTTATTCAAGAAATAAACAACACTAATGCCCAAAGAGATATGAACCACACAGAAACAACCTGTGTATCCATTGATGAATCAGTAAAGAAAATGTGATGTACATATAAACAATACTATAGTCATAAAAAGGAGGAAATGTTGCCATATCTGCAACAACATGGATTAACACTGAGGACAGTATGCTAAGTGAAACAAGTCAGACAGAGAAAGACAAGCGCCATTAGGATCTCACTTATATGTGGAATCTTAAAAAAAAAAAAAGATTTCAAATATAGAGAACAGATTGGTGGCTGCCAGAGGTTGACAGTGGGGCAGTGAAGGGTGGGTAGAATCAGTTAAAGAGGTCAAATGGTACAAACTTCCAGTTTTAAAATAAGTCCTGGGGATATAATGTACACATAGTAACTAGAGTTAACACTGTGTTGCATATTTAAAAGCTGCTAAGAAAGTAGAACTCAAAAGTTCTAATCACAAGAAAAGAAATTTTGTAACTATATATGGTGATGGATATTAACTATACCTATTATGGAGATCATTTTGCAATATATTCACATATTGAATCATGTATATCTGAAACTAATATAATGTTATACATTCATTATACTTCAATATAAAAAAAATCATATCCTACTTAAAAAAAAAAGTCAACCCACAGGTGCTTGGGTCACGTTCATTAGCAGAGGAAGTCACTGGAATTTATTCAAGGCCTGATACAATTTCAAAAAGTTATTCTCGTGAAAAAGAAATGACTCATGTACATTGAGGAGCTCTTGAATGTCACCTAAAAGTTTGTGATGACTGTGCAATTAAAAATGCACTAAAATCCTAGGCAGCTTTCAGGCTGATCCAGGGAGAAAGATAAGAGAGATCATCAACATTTTCAATCATGAAAGAAAGTGATATTAAGGGAAAAGAGGTAAGTGAGGGGAAAGTCAGGTAAGCGAGAAGGAAAAACGTGAAGCTGGATAAGCAATTAAATAGGAAGGGGAACTTCCTCAGATTTAAAAGACTACTGCACCCAAGTAGATGAATCAATTTTGAAATTTACTCCAAATAGTCACCACTGGCAAAAACAATGGCTACAAAAAATATAGAGAAGAGATGACACAATCTTGAATTCTGATAAACAAATGGATCTGAAAAACCAAATAAGGACATTAAAAAAATATCACATGTAAAAAGTGAGATAGCACTGATTGTGGTCATCTGGTAAAACTAATACTCACATCTAATTGGAGTTATAAAGTGATCAGCTTGAGAGTATAACTTAAATTTAAAACAGTGTTTAAGAACTCCAATTGGTAAGGACAATCTCCCTTGACAGTACAGAAGATGGCACAAAAGGTCCTTAATGACAAATGACCTTTATTCACACTTTATAATTCTCACAGGATATTCAGAGGTTAATAGATAACATTCCTTAGGCATGCACAAAATCTCTGCACCTATAAACACAGAGATGTATTTGCACATCATTAACCATCGACTGTTCTCAATGCATCCTCCACACCTTAAGTGGGCATGATGAACACACACACACAAACATACTCACACACATGAGACATCTGAGTCTGAATTAAAGAACATGATCCATTGCTCATTCCCTTTAATGATGGATAAAATTCTCACCCCAAAATAGTGAGGATTATAATTTGCATTCAACACCTAGTTCCTTGTTGCTGAGCAGATGCATAATGTCTATTTAAATTTATCAAACATGAGAACAACAGAGGCGAGCACAAATGAACAGCATTTTATAAGAACCTATTAAGAAAATTGACTTTCATGAAGCCAAGCAATCACCTTACAAAAAAATATCTTGGGCTATAAAATTCATTGAAATGTTCTATTCAGTTTAAAGTATTTCTTTAATAACAATTTAATATTTCACAAGATTAAGCACCGTTTCACTATCAATTGTTTGCCTCTGGAAGGTTTTAGTTAGATTAATTGAGCAGCATATAAAAATATTTTTTATCAGTTAGGTATTTTAAAACCTTAAAAAAGTATTCACAATTCAGAGAAAGCTTGTTTTAATCCAAAGGTGCTCTCATGGCCCACTTTTGCCCTAAAAGTAAAATATTTCTCATCAAAATGAAGCATGATAGCAAAATCTGTTCACCTAATGGAGTCATCACTGCTCTTTTTTCTAGTTAAGACACTTTTTCAGTGAGTTTAAGTTCTGGCAAAATCTGTTATGGTTCATCGGGCTTCATTATTCCTTGAGTCATATAATTAAATGATCACATGAAATAAAACCATGGCAGTGCCTATCAATCAAAAGAGTTCTGTGTTCTCAGAATTCAAGAATCAAACTGTCAAGAAAGACTGATTTTATAAGGGCCCCAATTGCCACTGATGTGACAGCGATCTCAATGCCTAAAAAGGTGATTCACTAACAAGACCTGTAAGAATTTGTGATTCTAGCTGGCCATGCATTCTTCAGTTCTTTACAACCCAAGTTTTAATGTCATATTGTCAATCATACACCATACTTCTGAGAGGGAGAAAAGCAATGTATAAAATCATCAGTGACACTCAGATAAAATTAACAGTAACAACTTAATTGTCATTTTCCCAACAGGATTGTTTTAATGACACAACCTAATCAAAGTAACGTGATTGCAATCATTCATAGGATACTATGTCAGAAGAACTTTTCAAACATCAAATACACATTTCTGCCTGAAGATGCTCTGGACCTTCCATTGTCAGCTTTGGCTTCCAGCTCTGTTACACAGTCATTACACCCTGTACTCAGGAAGAAGGACTATTTAAAACAAACTTCTTTTCCTTCTAACTATTGCAGCTGCTTCTACCAAGCAATAAAAGTTGCTAGAGAAATCATATATACACATACATGTAAAATTAGGGAAACAAGCTGCTTTATTGCCTCGACTTAAAATAAGCTCAATCAGTAGAAAAGAAAAACGTTATAATATACAGCTTGATGAGCAGCTGAAGACAAGAATATACTCAGACGCAATTCTAGAATTCAGGATATCTTACTCAGTGTTTGAATGAGACGAAAGACATTTCTCCTCTTAATTTTTCTAAACCACTGAATGAATAAGTGAAGTTTATGTGGGGAATGCAACCCAAAATAGACAGATATATAAAATGTACTTAAATATGATTCTGAGACTTTAAGGCAGAAAATGCAACATCTTGCTCCTGTTTAATTATAATTCATAAACTGCTATTTTATAAACCCTAATTTATGAGTCCAAGGTTAAAAGATACTTTTAATAAGTCAGCAATAAAATTTAACTCAATGTTAACAATTACTCTTTAGGATAAAAATATCAGCTGTATCGCAAACCAGTAATTAGAAGCTATATTAATGAAATTATAAAGATTAAAATCAAGAGGCATATTAACTAACACTTCAAGGTCAAACAAAAGAAGACACTGAAAAGTTTTTTTTTTGTTTTTTTTTTTTTTAAATAGCCTTACTTTTGACGGTCGCCGTCCGGGTACAGTTGTAAAGGATAGCCAACTCTCCAAACACTTTTCCAGGACCCATCGTACACAGCTTCACGCCTTCTTTTGTAACTTCAACCTTACCATCTAAAAAGAAGAAGGAAAACATATCATTTTGATTCTCTCTCATGCTTTATTTCATTTGTTGCTTTTCTAAGATGAGAGAGGAGGGCCAGGCTCATTTTCAAAAATACAAAGCAGTTACCAACTAAAACAAAATCATCCTCAAGATGCAATGCAAGAAAAGCAAATCTCGCCCTAAAATATCTTTTCCTAAATTAATCATTGATAAGATTAGAAAGGAGACTAAAAGAAAACACACACACACAAAAAAAGAAAGAGATAGAGATTAAAAAGTCAAAATGTGAAATTCCAAATGTGATATTAGAAAACTCTAGTAATTCCAATTTTAAAGTCATTTTGAATTTGCAATGAAAAATTGAGTATGTTTTCTACAGCACACTTCATATTGGGAATTCTCATCTGAGTAAGGCAGCTATTATGCAGAGGGAAATTACTTTGACCCTTGGGCATTATTCAATTGCAGCTCACAGTATCTTTTATTTTTAAACATCTTATCCAACTTGGACAAGATTGTTTTATCTGCTTCTCAGCCCTGCAACATGGACTGTAAGGAAACCAAACTACTGAATACAAAGGTTGAGGGAAAAGAAAGACACGCTGGGACTGTCGATGCTCCACAAAAAATTTGGAAAATGAAGCGCGAAAGGAGGAAAAGCTAAGGAAACAGCATACACTGGATATATATTCTGGTGCCTGAAAGTAAGGAAATGCTATTCATGAAGGAAATTGTAATATATATATATAAAATATATAATATTAATATATATATATATTAAATATATATATTTTTTTAAAATTCAAAGCTATGTACACTAAACCTTCCATCACCTAATATAATGGGGGAAGAAATAACAAGGCAACACAATCTATTCTACACTTTATCTTACCCTTTTATTACTCTTCCCAGTTACTTAGCCACAGGCTGCGGAAGGGAAGCCTAATGCTTGGCAGTGGCTAGTGACTGAAGAGAATTAATGCTACCAAGTTTGTCTGAATGTCAGGGCTTCATACATTGTTTCCATAAACCACCCCCTTTAATCTATATGCTTCCTGTAATATTTCACTTTTTAGAGTTTTAGCTTTACATGTACTCCTTCCTTTTTAAAAAAATTGACCCAGTTTTACCTAAGAATAATATATTGATGAAATCACAGAATTGTTCAAATACGTGAGATAAAATCTTATATATTTAAAAACTTTAAAAAGCTGAATTCACAACTGATACATGTGCCACACACACCAGCCGTGAAGCAAACTTTGGAGTGATTATACATTTACACAGAGTAGGAAATGGCAATCCACTCCAGTGTTCTTGCCTGAAAATTCTGTGGAGAGAGGAGTCTGGCAGGCCACAGTGCATGGGGTCGCAAAGAGTCAGACATGACTGAGCAGGCACGTGTAACAACACATTTACGAAGGAATTCCAAGAATAGACTATACAGGCCAAGTGGATCACTTAAGAAAATTGAGAATCAGACAGTCAAAATTGACTGCATACACTCAATGGTTCCAATGCCCACCTAATCAACTTCCCTTAAAGTATTTAGATTCATCTTGAAGCCACCCTCTTCATTTACATTCCTTTCTTTTTCCCTCTGTGTCTAAAAACAAGATTTGTTTTAAATGGAGTCCAGGTGCATGGAAAGCAGGTGGGCCTGTATGTGGTTGTTTCGGTTATGAGGGGACAGATGTGGGGAAACAAATAAGGAAAAAGTCAAATAGGCAGAATACTTAGCACACTTATGCAGAGGCTTACAGCCCTCAATAAAGGGCCCAGTATGGAGGTTTTTATGTACTTATAATTTGAGATTAACTTCAAGAATACATTTTAATAAAACTACCTCAGATCATCATTGTGAGTCACTTCACTGTATAGCAGAAACTAAACACAACATTCTAAAAAACAATTAGACTCTAATAAAAAATAAACAAACAAAAACAAACAGAAAGCTCCTAATAGTGTCCTAGACTTTTCCACTATTTTCCCTGGCTAAACTCAACAATGACTAGAGGCTATTAGCACTGTTACTTGAGGTACTAAAAATAACCCGAAATGTAGTTAATTTATATCTTCTACTCCTGACCTTTTATACATTTTTGCTTTTTTTTTTAATGTGATACTATATTGGTATAGTTTTTACTTCGCCCTATCTCTACCAGGAAAGAAAAATAAAGAAACATTTGATCATTTTTATCTGAACTCTGCTAAACAGTTTAAGTTTGTTTGTGTGAGAGATGTTAGAATATTGGGTTAAAGAAAGCCAGATGGCTATTTATAGTTTCACTTGACTCTTGATATCACTCCTGCAATTAGCACGAATAGTTGAAAGTTTTATCACAGCAACTTGAGTGTATTTTTTATTTTACTTCAGGTACCACATGTCCATTTATGAATTAAAATGGGCTGAGTCATAAGTCCTAAATTTTGCCACATTGAGCAGTAATCAACCTACCTCTTGTTCTTTGGCACCACAATTTATGTACCACTTCAGGGAAATGGTCAGTAATAAGAGATCCATAATGAAGCATCCATGCTGCTGCGAAGTCGCTCAACTGTGTCCAACTCTTTATGACCCCATGGACTGTGGTCCACCAAACTCCTCTGTACATGGAATTCTCTAGACAAGGACACTGGAGTGGGTTGCTATGCCCCCCTCCACGGGATCTTCCCGACCCAAGTGTCAAACTCTCATCTCCTATGTCTCCTGCATTGGCAGGCAGGTTCTTTAACACTAGCACCACCTAGAAAGTCCAAAGCATTCATATTTTTAGCTATTTTTATAAGAATCAGCAAACGAAGCAACAAAGGATTAATCTCAAAAATACACAAGCAACTCTTGAAGCTCAATTCCAGAAAGATAAATGACCCAATCAAAATTGGGCCAAAGAACTAAACAGACATTTCTCCAAAGAAGACATACAGATAGCTAACAAACACATGAATAGATTCTCAACATCACTCATTATCAGAGAAATGCAAATCAAAACCACAATGGGGTACCATTACACGCCAGTCAGGATGACTGCTATCCAAAAGTGTACAAGCAATAAATGCTGGAGAGGGTGTGGAGAAAAGGGAACCCTCTTACACTGTTGGTGGGACTGCAAACTAGTACAGCCGCTATGGAGAACAGTGTGGAGATTTCTTAAAAAACCGGAATTAGAACTGCCATATGACCCAGCAATCCCACTCCTGGGCATACACACCGAGGAAACCAGATCTGAAAGAGACACGTGCACCCCAGTGTTCATCGCAGCACTGTTTATAATAGCCAGGACATGGAAGCAACCTAGATGCCCATCAGCAGACGAATGGATAAGGAAGCTGTGATACATATACACCATGGAGTATTACTCAGCCGTTAAAAAGAATTCATTTGAATCAGTTCTAATGAGATGGATGAAACTGGAGCCCATTATACAGAGTGAAGTAAGCCAGAAAGATAAAGACCAATACAGTATACTAACGCATATATATGGAATTTAGAAAGATGGTAACGGTAACCCTACATGCAAAACAGAAAAAGAGACACAGATGTACAGAACAGACTTTTGGACTCTGTGGGAGAAGGCGAGGGTGGGATGTTTTGAGAGAACAGCATCAAAACATGTATATTATCTAGGGTGAAACAGATCACCAGCCCAGGTTGGATGCATGAGACAAGTGCTCGGGGCTGGTGCACTGGGAAGACCCAGAGGGATCGGGTAGAGAGGGAGGTGGGAGGGGGGATCGGGATGGCGAACACATGTAAATCCATGGCTGATTCATGTCAATGTATGGCAAAAACCACAACAATATTGTAAAGTAATTAGCCTCCAACTAATAAAAATAAATGGAAAAAAAAATCAGTAGTTTCTATAAATAAAAGAAGGTACTGAATTTACAAGAAGATCCAGAGTCTCCTGACTTTATGGTTTTTTTTTTTTAAACTAATCTGTAGTTTGGGGCCATGAAGACTTTCACAAATAAGACCAATCAGTTTAGAGATTTATTACTGCCAGGCTGAGACAGAATTGTTGGCAATAAGCTAATTATGAATACTCTGCACTGAGTTCCAACCATCTTAGTTGGAACATGCAGGACAACTTGATTGGTCATTAAAAGGAGACAGTTGTTCTATCCAAGGTCCCATCTAGACAAGATCTTTCATCTCCTTTGTTGTCTAATGCTTTTATGATTTTGTAGGTTTGAGAACACAGTTTTTACATTATGTATTTTCTCATGAGGGTTTCTGTAGCTGATAGGTTCAACAGGAACATTTAATATTGTGGTGGCTGAGCAGTGCTATGATCAGCATGGGTATATTTTCTCTAGGAGATAAGGTCACTTATGGATTATTTTTTTCCCCTTTCAGTTTTCTTAAGACATAATTGACATAGAATACTGCACATGTTTAAGGTCTACAGCATAATAACTTGACTTGCATATGTTATGAAATGATTACTACAAGTTTATTTAACATCTGTCATCTCACATTTTTTTCCCCACCTTGGGATGATAATGTTTAGAACTTACTCTCTGTTTCCTCAGTGGATTAAGAATACTACTATATAGAACTTGCCTTGTCATTTTAGGTTAGGAGTGCCGTCACTTGTGGAAGAAAGTAGAAATCATTAAGGCTACTATGGGCTAACTAAAGGGAAAAAGTTTTCTCCTTTCTAGGGACAGACGATAGTCTTAGATAATCTTCCTTAAGAATACCTCTTGTCAGTCACTTACATATGTCTTCCTTAAGTTAGTATAAGAAGAAAAAAGACAGTCTCACTATTAGATGATAGTTTCTTCTCAAATTAAAGAAGGGCAGTGGTTCAGCACCTTATCAGTTTTCTGTTTAAGTTTGATTTCAAGTTCAAAAGGATATGGTCTCTCTGGACCTAAACTCCTGCTCTTTTGATGAGGTGTTAAGTTGGATTGGAAATCATTGTTTGGAAATGTAACAAAACTTTGTGAAAAATTGCCCTGTTTTAGCATTTACTATTAGGCAAGTTTGCTTTAGTTTTTGTTTGTTTTTGGTTTACCAGTATCTTAATAAAGATTGGGTTTCCCAGGTGGTGCTAGTGGTAAAGAACCCACCTGCCAATGCAGGAGACATAAGAGACTACGGTTCCATCCCTGGGTCAAGAAGATCCCCTGGAGAAGGAATGGAAACCCAACTCCAGTATTCTTGCCTGGAAAATCCCATGGACAGAGAAGCCTGGTGAGTTATAATCCATAGCATCACAGAGAGTTGGACACGAATGAAGCCACTTAGCATGCACACACAATAGAGATTAAAGATAAGAGACAGAGAAAGAGATAGAAGTGACTTCTTCCCTAAACTTTGTGTGTTTTCACAGTTTCTGTAACCATCATGTCCTTATAATGCTTTACATGGGGCCAAGCTTCCCATTCACAGAAGTCACTTTTCTTACATCATCATAGCAATAATTCTTAGTAGAAGCACAAAAGTACTAGCCATCCAAATGAAATGAAACTTAGTCTGAGATATAAGGGGCTAGTCGAGGTTGAAGCTACATGAGTGAAGACCTCTGTTTTCTCTCTTTCAATTAGGAAAATCTGATTTCCCTTCTGGTCATGACTGCTATAAATACATTAGATACAATTTTTCATTACACTAAATTACGATTGTAATACATATTGAATATGAAATAAAATCATTAGCAGTATACTTAATAATCAGAGAATCAAAAATGTAAGTGAGGTATCTAGAACTAAAAATCTCACTATGGGAACTAAAAGAAAAAAAAAAGAGAAAGGTTAACACGCACATTAATATACATGAAACTCATTTTTTGTTTTGGCTTCTAACTCTGAGGTCTTGGGCTTCCCTGTAGCTCAGTTGGTAAAGAATCTGCCTGCAATGTGGGAGATGTGGGTTGGGAAGATCCCCTGGAGAAGGGAATGGGTACCCACTCCAGTATTCTGGCCTGGAGAATTCCATGGTCTGCATAGTCTACGTGGTCACAAATAGGTGGACACAACTTCACTTTCACTTTTTCTGAGGCCTTAGGGCACATGCACATATCCACAAAGGAAACCTACATGGGGAAAGAGAATGAAATTTAAGCAAGCCAGATACAGAAAATCATCTGAACCAGCAGAATGAAAGTCTGGAATGAGCAAATTACATTACAGCATTTCTGTCCTTAGAGATATTTAAGGAGTAAGAATTTACTAAACCTATTGTAGATGACTCAGCCATTGACCAGATATGAACAGAACTCTGGAAAGACTTCACAAGACAAGCATGATTCTATAATCTTTCTACATTTTGTTTTGAAAGCCTAGCACTTTAAAGTACTCAAAAGGCACTAGATAAATATCAGTGGACTAATTCAACTTCCAGTGATGAAGAAAACCAAAGACAGGACAGATAAGAGAGATTCACACATAGGGAAGAAACAGGAAGTAGTCTAATCATTTCCTGAATAACAAGAGTTGGATAGTTTGACTGTCTCAAGTCAAGTTTATTAAGCTCAGTTCTTGCCATTCACAATGCATTTTTGTTCTATTACTTCTAAGATACATGAGTACCTCATTGGTCTAATCAATGAATGGCCATGTCTTTGGCTCCTTAGAGACAGACAAGTGACAAACTCTATTCCCAGGGTCAGACCTGTGGGGATGCATCACGTGGTTTTTGTGTTTCTTATGTAATAGTATTAAGTTTGGGAGACTTTTGGACCTAACACTATGGTTCTCAAATGGGGTCACTTTTAACCCTATGGGCTATTTGGAAATGTCTGGAGATGTTTGTTTGGTTAAATGAAAGTTTTGGAACTAAGGAGGTTCAGTCGTGTCTGACTGTGTGCGACCCCATCCCTGGGATTCTCCAGGCAAGAACACTGGAGTGGGTTGCCATTTCCTTCTCCAATGCATGAAAGGGAAAAGTGAAAGTGAAGTCGCTCAGTCATGTCTGACTCTTCGCAACCCCATGGACTGCAGCCTACCAGGCTCCTCCGTCCATGGAATTTTCCAGGCAAGAGTACTGGAGTGGGGTGCCATTGCCTTTTCCAAAGGAGGTTCTACTGGCATCTAAACAGTAGAGAAACACCACTAAACATCCTCCAATACACATGTCAGCCCTCACAATGAAGCACTATTCTGTGCAAGAATGTAACCAGTGCCAAAGTTGAGAAACCCTGAAATGAACTATGACCACATGTGGACAAAATACTCTACATTTAAAGGGACAATTTTGACTTCCACTTAAAAAAGAATCTCTGCCAGATATAAATTGCAAGCTAAAAAAAGGCTAGCACCATGTTGCAATATTTAAGTAATCCAAGTTGCTATTAGAATAGAATTAGAATAAACACACAAAGCTACTTTACTGACTTATTTTACCCAGCAGATGTCACCTGAAATAGAAGTGATTATAAAAATTTTTGAAGCAAGACTTACAAGAGTATCCTGCTGATGTTAGAGTAACATCAGCATTTTTCCAGGCATACTTGAGACTATCAGGTTCTGACTCTACTGCTGATTCGTGAAAAGATCTGGGATAAGTTATTTAACTCTCTATGTGTCAATTACTTCACTACAAATTTGGTATAATAGAACTTACTTAATAGGTTTTGATAATTAGATAATGCATGTGCCAAGACTAAAATACATAGGTTTAAAAATAGTTCTTGAGGAAATTTTACTTCATTTTAAAGAAAAAAATACTTTGATAAGCAGTTTTAAGGAAAAAGAAGCAGGGTTCAAGGTTTTGGTTCATAAGATTCAGGAGTGGAAAGGAGAAGAGTGATAAATGAGCACAGGCAATAAAAAGGAAAACATGAGCAAGAAACTGGAGATTTCAGAGAAAGGGGCAGGCAGGAAAGCTTCACACTGAGACAGGCTTTAAGATTTTTTAGTAGGAGGGATGTCTAATGTACAATATTCAGTTGGTTGTTGCCAGAATTAATGCCCTACATTTCTCTCCAAATTAATCTGCTTCACACTAATTTCCTGTGTAAAGGGCTTGGAGGAAGATAAAAGCTTGAGGAAAGATCCACTGCTTGGATACATCAATAAACAGAAAAGCAAGGAAATGAAGAATGAGTGATAATGGGGAGCTGGAAAGCAGGAAACCCCACAGTAACTATGTAAATTATGTAATTATAAGAAACTAAGGACTCAGACCTTGGCAGATATTTTAGGGGAGGACATCAGTCTTTTCACAGGATGTGAAATGGGTGCTTAATCCAATTTCACCTAAGGCTAGGAAGGTTACAAAAGAATTCACTGTGACCAGAATGATGTTGCTTCAATCAGAGGTTATGTCTCCTTTATCTAAATTCACCTAATACCTTTGCAATGGCTCTTAGGAGGTAGAAGAAGAATTCTGAAATCACAAGTTCTAAACTAATATTCTGGTTCTCACTGCTCTTGACATGTCAGACCTTTAGGCTCTCAGCTTCTACACCAGGGCAATGGGAATAACAGCTACCTGCTTCACAGGATTAACACGTGAAATTTATGTCAGAGTTTGGTGTGTGATCAAGCTTTCTACACGTATTAGTATTACCAATCATTTAATCCTGCAATGACTGGTTGTAAATTGATTAGTAAATTCTCATGAATGAATAAATGGGAGTGTTAGTGAAAATGACCACTGCTGTAATTGTGCTTTAGGGAAGCCTGAAGATTTTGTTTTATATTGCCTACGTAGTCCAGAAGAAGCAAAAACAGTACAGTTGACCCTTGAACAATTCGGGTTTGAACTGCATGGGTCCACTTAGACGTGGACATTTTTCAAATAGTAAATACTTCAGTACTATTGAAATGGAGCAGGAATCCGTGGGGCTTCTGGGCATAGAAGCCTTCCCACAGCCCTCATTTCGTGTTTGTAGGGAAAAGACTCCAGTCTTCATGACCCTCCCTGATTCCCAAAGGGCAGGTTTGAGGAATTAATCAGGGAAGGGAGTGGATGCAGAGACAAAAACAGTCAAGAAACAATAGTGGAGCCTTGGGGCAGAGTCCTGGTTCCACCTCAAAGATATACATAATAATATCTTTGTGTTATTTACAAACTAAACCCTCCAACAAGTGGAGTTAGCATTTTTCATTCCAGAGATGACCACCTGAGATCAGACGAAAGGCACCAGAGAGCTCATCAAGAGATTATCTGAGACCAGATTAAAGGAGTGCAAGCCCTGCATACCTAACCTGATCAACAACTCTGCCCTTGAACCACTGCTATAAAACTCCTTAAGAAATCCTTCTGGGCTTGAACACACAGTTTTCAAGGGCAGGAACCTGCGATCTCCTCCTTTGCTGCGCAAAGCATTAAAACTATCCATTTATACTTCACCTAAAACCACAGATATGGGAGGGACAATTACAAATTTTACTTGGATTAATTTATGCTTGCTAAAGGATCAACTGTAATAAAAAGTGTCAACCTCCCACTCTACGTGGTAAAAGTATTTTTGTACTATAACTTACTTTACCCAGCAGTACAATACATTTCTCACAATGCAAATTTTTATTTCATAGCTTAGATTACTCTTGATGTGACATTTGTATTTCTATCCCCTTTAAAGTAATTATGATTCTCTAGAGCATACAGCAAGTATTTGCCTACCTTCACATTTTAAAAAAGCAGAAAAAAAAACACACACAGCCTACAAAATACCCTGAACAGATATAAAAAATAAAAAAGAATTTACTCTCTCAAAAGCAGTTGTTCAAATGTCCTGGAACAGGTTAGGAATGAGAAGATTTGGTTTGAAAGTT
This sequence comes from Muntiacus reevesi, assembly GCF_963930625.1. Taxonomy (NCBI): domain Eukaryota; kingdom Metazoa; phylum Chordata; class Mammalia; order Artiodactyla; family Cervidae; genus Muntiacus; species Muntiacus reevesi. The sequence goes on from NC_089250.1 coordinate 130,784,200, forward strand.
ATCCCCAATACCAAAAAAATGAACTTTGTCCTCGTGTATCATGGAGAACAAAATAAGCTGAAACCAGGATAATATTTTAACAAGTTAAACTGAGGGTGGAATAAAACTACTGAACACCCCTCTAGATGGCAGTCAGGGGAAATGGCAAATTCAAGTCTTGCAGGAAGAGAGTTTTATCAGTTGATACATGGGTAAACAAAATGTGGAATTCTGTCAAGCCATAGTAAAGAATGAAGTACTGACTCAGGCTATAATACCAATCAACCTTGAAAACATGCTAACTGAAAGAAGCAAGTTATAAGGAGCACATATTACTGAAGCCAAGCAGGACCCTGTGAGGCCCTCCTAGGTACAAAAGCCACTCTGTGTTTTGCATTTCTCCTAGATCCTTCCTTAGTCTCAAAGAGTAAACTCAAGCAGTTAATGATTAGGAAAGCAAGGGAATGAAGGAACAAAGGAAAAGCAGTCAAACAATAAAAGTAATGACAACTTAAACACCAGTTCAGCACTAGGCAGAGTCCTAGTGCCTCCTCAAAGGATATACAGAACAATCTAATGCATGTCTTTGAGCTGTCCTGCAGAAACTAAAACCCTAACCCAGGTGAAAGATGCTGATCGAGGACACAGACCCTAGACTGACTGGAGCTAGAAGAAAGCCAGGCATCCTGCGTCCCTCATCCCAAACGTTGTCATCAGGGACTTTGGGTCTTTCACGCATGGGCTGCCCATTCTTCTTGTTTTTTGCCAGGCAATAAACATTGCACTTTCCTTTGCCACAACCTGACTTCACGGTGCTGTAGATGAGTAGACCCAAGTCTGGTTCCATTTATACTTAATGTCCAGAATAGGCAAATTTGTGGGGAACTGAACATAGACGACTAGTTGCCAATGGCTGGGAGAGATGAAGGACTGGAGTATGATGGTGTAGGGGTACAACATTTGTTTTACAATAATGAAAATGTTCTACATTTGCCTCTGGTGATGGATGCACACATTATAAAAATACTATTAATAAAAGCCACTGAATATCTTAAATTAGTAAACCACATGGAATGTAAATTATAAAATAACAAGGACTCAGCACAGGCACATAGTAATGGCTCAGTTTTAAGACTGACCATTAATGCTATATATAGGATCATATTACCCCTTATGAGAATGTTGAAGATTCAGATAATTTGACCTCCATTATTTTTCAAACAGCCTTTCTCCTACTCCCTTTAGGACACTCACACCAACATTTTTCATCAAGTGTGACCTCATTTTCCTTCCCAAGTTACCGTCAATCCCTTCCCAACTTCATAGAATGACTAATAACACCAAAATCATCATTCAGTCATGAGATCAATGACTACAAATCCTTCTTACTGTCAGCATACTTAATCTACCCAATTACATTTATTCCATAACTAAAAGCCATTCCTAAGCCTTTGCTCACAACTAACATAGAACTCCTTTTCTGCATTCTTTGCCACCAAACAAACCAGAAAAGATATTAGAATCATTTTCCTTGATTACTGTTCTCATGAAATATCCCTCTGCTATGAAATTTACAGTAGTTTTTATAGAGTCAAAAATCAAATTCCTGGTGCTGTATATCTAGCCTTCCACAAACTAGGAGCCTTCCTAAATAAACCCGACACTGAATCTTTGGCTTTGTCAGTCTCTTTAACCAAACTTCATGGTCTAGCTCAAAAGTTCTTAACCTAATAGAATATATTATATTTATAATATATACACACACACACAAATATATATATATGCACATATATACACACATACATATATATAAACCTAACTATATATGTATGTGTGTGTGTGTGTGTGTGTGTATAAAATCTTTGTTTTTAATGACCTCTGTAAAAATGTAGCATTTCATAGCAATAGGCCATACAAGCATTAACAGTTCTTGTGACTTTGTTACCAATAAAAGTTATAATTTATATGAGAGCTGTTTCGGAAATCTTAAAAACTATTTATACTTTGCACTCAAACTCATGGCAGTTAATAGATACATTGTTAGGTATTATTTAATGTGTTAAAAAAGTACACATGCATTAATGAATCAAAAAATTTTATTAAGTTCTTTTTTACATAATTTGTTTCCTTGGTAATTCAAAAGCAGCTAGCCTTATGTACTTTAGAATATTCAGAAATGAGGTCCCTAAAGAGCAGAATTCTGCAGAGATGCATAGTACAGAAAAAGATTATTCAATTAGCCAGAGGTTCTTAATCTAGATTCCTCATAGAATCTTAGCATGGAATTAGTAACTATGACTAATGGCCCAGAATTTGCATGAAAAGAGAAGACAAAGTAGATTAAAAACCAAAATAAATACTATTCTTGCTGGTTGAAATACTTGTTAAAGTATAACATTATGGATTCTACCTCACTGTTTGTCAACTGAAGTCAAATGACTCCCTGGATATCTGGTTTACCTCTTATTCTAGAATGTTATCTTTTTAATGTATCTTTGACCATAGGAAGGAAAGAGGAAGTGGTAGCTCTTCTAGCACTAATCCAGTAAGATAACGGAAGACATACTAGATATACTTTTTATACGGAAATGATAAAAATAGAGACTTTATCTTGAATATTTAAAAAAAAAACCCACTTTGCCTTAATACATTTTTGTTAATCACCCTTCTAGTCTATTACACCCAACAACTCTAGTCTAGACACAGGACTGGAAAAGGTCAGTTTTCATTCCAACCCCAAAGAAGGGCAATGCCAAAGAATTTTGAAACTACTGCACAATTGCACTCATTTCACATGCTAGCAAGGTAATGCTCAAAATCCTTCAAGCTAGGTTTCAAAAGTACCTGAACAGCAAACTTCCAGATGTACAAGCTGGATTCAGAAAAGGCAGAGGAACCAGAGATCAAAATGCTGCTGTTCATTGGATTATAAGGACTCATGCCAGCATGCCCCAACTCCCAGGACTGTTGTAGGCCACTGTCGACCCACACCTCTGCCAGAGACTCCTGGACACTCACAGGAAAGTCAAGGTCAGTCTCTTCTGGGGTCACTGCTCCTTTCTCCTCTGTCCTGGTGCACATAAGGTTCGCTTGTGCCCTCCAAGAGTCTGTTACCTTAGTCCTGTGGAAGTTCTGCAATGAAATACAACAGACCTTCCAAGTCAAATTTACTGGGGATTCTCAGTCCCTTCACCATATCCCCAGATTGGAAAATCTGTTGTGAGCCCTAGAACTTTTGCAACAGTGTGAGAACTTCCTTTGTATAACTGTTCTCCAGTTTGTGGGTCATCTGCTAGGCGGCTCTATAGTGGAATTAATGGCGACTTCCTCCAAGAGGATTAAATCAAATCTCGTGTTTAAACAGTGGAAGCAACAAACAGATTCAAGAGATTAGATTTGATAGACAGAGTACCTGAAGAACTATATACAGAGGTTTGTAACATTGTACAGGAGGTGGTTATCAAACCCATCCCCAAGAAAAACAAATGCACTAAAGCAAAATAGTTGTCTGAGGAGGCCTTACAAATACATGAGAAAAGAAGAGAAGTGAAAGGGAAGGAGAAGAGGAAAGATATACCTATTTTAATGCAGAGTTCCAGAGAACAGCAAGGAGAGATAAGAAAACCTTCTTAAGTGAACAATACAAAGAAATAGAGGAAAACAATAGGATGGGGAAGACTAGAGATCTTTTTTAAGATTTTTAGAGATACTAAGGGCATGTTTCATGCAAAGATGGGCACAATAAAGGGCAGATATTGTATGGAACTAACAGAGCAGAAAATATTAAGAAGAGGTGGCAAGAATACACAGAGCTATACAAAAGAGATCTTCATGACCCAGATAACCATGATGGTGTGATCACTCACCTACAGCCAAGCATCTTGGAGTGGTAAGTCAAGTGGGCTTTAGGAAGCATCACTTCAAACAAAGCTAGTGGAGGTGATGGAATTCCAGCTGAGCTATTTCAAATCCTAAAAGATAATACTGTAAAGTGCCACACTCAATATGCCAGCAAATTTGGAAAACTCAGTGGTGGGCACAGGACTGGAAAAGGTCAGTTTTCATTCCAATTCCAAAGAAGGGCAATGCCAAAAAATGTTCAAACTACCATACAATCACACTCATTTCACATGCTAGCAAAGTAATGCTCAAAATTCTCCAAGCGAGGCTTCAAGAGTAAGTGAAACAAGAACTTCCAGATGTTCAAGTTGGATTTAGAAAAGGCAGAGAAACCAGAGATCAAATTGCCAACATCCACTAGGTCATAGAAAGCAAGAGAATTCCAGAAAAACATCTACTTCAGCTTCATTGACTGTGCAAAAGTTTTGACCATGTGGATCACAGCAAACTGGACTATTCTTCAAGAGATGGAAATACGATAACACCTTATCTTACCTGCCTCCTGTAAAAGATATATTCAGGTCAAGAAGCAATAGTTAGAGCTGAACATGGAACAACAAACTGGTTCAAAATTGGAAACGGAGTACGTCAAGCCTACATATTGTCACCCTGCTCATTTAACTTACATGTAGTCTCATGTGAAATGTCAGGCTGGATGAAGTTCAGGCCAAAAACAAGACAGCTGGGAGAAATATTAATAACTTCAGATATGCAGATGATGCCACCCTTATGGCAGAAAGTGAAGAGGAACTAAAAAACCTCTTGATGAAGGTAAAAGAGGAGACTGAAAAAGCTGACTGAAAATTCAACATTCAAAAAACAAAGATCATGGCATCCAGGCCCATCACTTCATGGCCAATAGATGGGGAATCAATGGAAACAGTACCAGAATTTATTTTCTTGAGCTCCAAAAATCACTGCAGATGGTGACTGCAGCCATGAAATTAAAAGATGCTTGCTCCTGGAAGAAAAGCTATGACCAACCTAGATAGCATATTAAAAAGCAGAGACATTAAAATTTGCTGACAAAGGTCCATATAGTCAAAGTTTGGTTTTTCCAGTAGTCATGTATGGATGTGAGAGTTGAACCATACAATAGACTGAGCACCAAATAATTGGTGCTTTTGAACTATGTTGAGAAGACTCTTGATTGGGAGTCCTGAGGACTGCAAGGAAATCAAAACCAGTCAGTCCTAAAGGAAATTAATCCTGAATATTCTTTGGAGGGACTGACGTTGAAGTTGAAGCTCCAAAACTATGGCCACCTGATATGAAGAGCTGACTCACTGGAAAAGACCTTGATGTTGGGAAAGATTGAAGGGAGAAGGAGAAGGGGACAACAGAGAGTGAGATGGTTGGATAGCATCACAAACTCAATGGACTGAGTTTGAGCAAGCTCCTGGAGACAGTGAAGCACATGGAAGCCAGGTGTGCTGTAGTCCATGGGGTCACAAAGAATCAGACATGACTGAGCAAATGAACAACAATAACACTGGATCATAGAGAAAGCAAGAGAATTCCATAAAAACATCTATTTATGCTTCATTGACTATGCTAAAGCCTTTGACCCTATAGAGCACAGCAAACTGAGGAAAATTCTTAAAGAGATGGGTGCACCAGACCACCTTGACTGTCTCCTGAGAAACCTGTATGGAGATCAAGAAGCAACAGTTAGAATTGGATATGGAAAAACCGACTGGTTCAAAACTGGGAAATTAATACAAGAAGGCTATGTATCATCATCCTACTTATTTAACTTATACGTAGAGTATATCATATGCCAGGCTAGATGGATCACCAACTGGAATCAAGATTCATGGCAGAAATATCAACAGCCTCAGATATGCAGATGCTAGCACTCCAATAGTGGAAAGGGAAGAGGACTTAAGAGCCTCTTGATGAAGGTGAAAGAGGAGAGTGAAAAAACTGGCTTGAAACTCAACGCTCAAAAACAAGATAATGGCATCTGGTCTCATCACTTTATGGCAAATAAACGGGGGAAATGTTTAAGCAGTGACAGATTTTCTCTTCTTGGTCTCCAAAAATCACACAGAACGGTGACTGCAGCCATGAAATTAAAAGATGCTTGCTTCTTGAAAGGAAAGCTATGACAAAGCTAGACAGCATATTAAAAAGCAGAGACATCATTTTGCCAACAAAGGTCATAGAGTAAAAGCTATGATTTTTCCAGTGCTTATGTACAGATGTGAGAGTTGGACCATAAAGAAGCTTGAGCACCAAGGAATTGATGCTTTTGAATTGTGGTGCTGGAGTAGACTCTTCAGAGTCCCTTGGACAGCAAGGAGATCAAACCAATAAATCCTGAACGAAATTCACCCTGAATGTTCATTAGAAGGACTGATGCTAAAGCTGAAGCTCCAATACTTTGGTTACCTGATGTGAAGAGCCAACTCATTGGAAAGGATCCTGATGCTGGGAAAGATTGAGGGCAGGAGGAGAAGGGGGCAATAGAGGATAAGATGTTTGGAGGGTATCACCAACTCAATGGACATGAGTTTCAGCAAACTCCGAGGGACTCTGAAGGATTGGGAAGCCTGGTGTGCTGCAGTCCATAGAGTCACAAAAAATTGGAAATGACTTAGCAATTGAACAACAACCCTAGTATGAAGAAACTTTTATTAATACAAAGAAATCAAATAGATTTAAAATACTTAAAAGGATATAAAGTTCTATCTCATCTTGAGCAGCAACTAAAGAAAGTAATTCCCATAAAATATTATTCCTAAAGACAGCAATGTCCCTGAATGATTTGTCTCTATTTTAAAATGTCCTGATTCGCTTATGTTCTGAATTCAAGCACCTCTAAATGACATTAATGTCCATATTTCTATTTTTCTAGATTTTAGTTCATCTACCAACTCGAGAACTTTTCATTTGAGCAACTAGTTTCCTTTCTTTTTATAAACTCTCCCAGCACACCCATACCCCAGAGAAATAAATAAAAGGAATTTTCACTCTGCCTCAAGACAGGCTAATGATTACTAGCAGATCCAAAGTAAAAATTATTGTGTTTTATGTTGTGAAGATTATAAAATAGATGTTAACTGACAATGCGCTTCTGTTCATTACACAGGTTTTACATGAAAACTGGATATAAAGGACTTCCCTGGTAGTTCAGTGGTTGGGAATCTGTTTGCCGATGCAGGAAACAAGAGTTTGCTCCCTGGCCTGGGAAATGGGATCCCATATGCCTCGAAGCAATGGGACCTGTGGGCTTCAACTACTGAACCCTATGCACCTAGAGCCCATACTCTGCTGCAAGAGAAGCCACTACAGTGAGAAGGCTGAGCACCTCCACTAGCGAGCGAGTGGCCTCTGTTCATTACAACTGGAGTAAAGCCCATGTGCAGCAACAAAGAGCCCATGCATGGCAATGAAGACCCAGCACAGCCAAATATGAAGCAAACCAACGAGTAAAGTGAAGAATGCCAATGGTTTTTAAAAATGGGATATAAGAATTCACCCAAATAATATCAGGAGAAAACTCTGGCATCTAACATATTAGAATGCAGAAAACAAACATAATATAGAAGACATTTGGCACAGTGTGATTTTAAATTATGCTTGAATTCTAAGAAAGCACTCTGCCTTGTATATCACTGCAGCTTTGCAGGGAAAAATAATGTTAAAGTTCACTAGCCCTGGGCCTTTATTTTTAACATTCACTTAAGAGGCTTTGAAGCCCATGGTCTCTATTGGGAAAGTATAAAGTCACGAAAGATGGCAAGGGGCCAGTCAACATCTCCAGGATTATAAAGCAAGAATAAAATTAAAGCTCCTTAGTGAGGCCAAGACAAAGAGCTTACATAAGTTCTTCACATTACCCACATATTTTATTCATTAAAAGCTCAGCAAAAATCAGAAGCCTTTTCCTGTGCTAATACCACCCTGTAGAAATGAGAAAATACTAAAGACATAGGACTACTTAACCCTTTTTGGGCCCTATGCAAGTTTGACCAAAACTGAATTTTAGTTGCTCCATAAGCATAATTTTTTTGATGAGTGAGAAGCTTAAACAAGTCTTGGGAAATATTGTTCCAGATAAAACCATTGTATTAAAGCTATTTATGATAGAGAAGGTAGCTTAAAAATCCACTAATAAAAACTTCCATTCTCCAAAATAGTCTTTGGTATATATCAGCTGGAGATAGACGGTTTTAATACACAAAGAAGATAATGACATAGAGACAGAGCTGAGTTGTTTTTGTTGTTGTTCATTTGCTGTGAGAAAGTATTACAAGCTGGCACTCAACCAATCTATTTGATAAATAAATAAAGATCAGCTCTTCCAGCTCTACAGGTAGAAAATGCAGTCACAATTCTAAGAATGAACCTGTTTGAATTTTGGAAGAAAGTAATGCCCTCCCCTTTATGCGGGTATCATGACAATATCAAAACAAATTAAAAGCCAGGACAGACGCAAAGTTCACAGAGACAATACATACTTGTAATGAGATACACTTAGAGGCACAGACCACAGAGCAAATGAAAATCTCTACCTGATGGAAAAACATGAATGTCAACTTGTTGAAAGAGTTTATGTTTTCCACAGCCAAGAAACATTTTCTAGTCCTTTTCTGTGCCCAGTAGAAACATGAGATACCCTCAAAGGTATTGGATCTTGAGTTGAATAATGATTACCTATCCAAATTAACAAGGAGCCATTTATACTCTGAGGCTCAGAGGCAAAGAATCCTCTTTTGCAGGAAACTGCCTTCAATGTGGGAGATGTAGGTTCGATCCTCACATCAGGAAGATCCCCTTAAGAAGGAAATGGCAACCCACTCCAGTATCCTTGCCTGGGAAATCCCATAGACAGAGAAGCCTGGATGGCTACAACTCATGTGGTCACAAGAATCAGACATGACTTAGCAACTAAACCACCATCACCACCGATTATAAACTTAAGCTTCATGGTTATATGCCAGAAGAGAATGAAATATTCACCAGAATATTCTAAACAGACATATCACATAACTTTTAAAATTCCACCTGGGCATCTGTAGATGAGTCTTCCAAAGTAATTGGAGACATGGACTGAGTTAGTTATAACTTTTTTAGACAAAAATTCAAGCCTCATGTATATTAGCTAGCTATGGGGTAAATAGGACATGAACATTTTATTAGAGAAGATATAGGGGAAAATCAAAGAAAAGTTGCATGCAGAGGAAAATGGAAATGAGGATGGATCAGTGAATTGAGGACTAAAAGCAGAGAGATAAGGTTAAGGAAATAGGATGCAGAATAGCAAGAAGAAACTGTGGTAAGTTAATGCATCAAAGATAACAGATCAGTATTTGATTACCTGGAGTTTCATGTTGGCCTTTAGGAGAACTCTTTTTATGTATCTCCTGAAAGCTGATCAGAAATGAACCTACAGGGATGCTAGCTCTCGCTGATATTTCATGGAAGTCCTTCTGCGTGGATCACAAATAGCTTAGTTGTGTTGGCCAAATAAATATTTATGGTGATTAGGGTAGTGAGAGGAGTGGAGTGGGAGTAATAGTTACTATCAGGTACCAAGTTCCTTATCTGCTCTCTAAATCCCAAAGATGTTTCCTCATTTGACTTCAAAACCCAACCTGAACTAATGTGAGGCTATTTATAGCCTTTATTTGACCTAAAAGAACATGTATACATTTTTCTGCAGAAATGTGACTGTGTTTGATTACAGGTGCTGCCCTCCACACTCAATTGGGGTTATTATATAATATGCAATATATGTACAATATTCCTTTTCTAAAATGTGAAAAGTTATGAATTCTGAAACATCTGACCCCAAGGATTCTGAAAAAGCACTTGCAGATGGGTAGTATTAATACTTTACTCCGGATAAAGCTTCTCCCTTTATTATAAGTGGGTCCTTGTGTAACAGTCACGTAGGGAAAAAGTTTGCATCTCAAATGAAAAACTATTGCTGACAGCAGGTACATTAGGAAAGCACATACATAGAAAAATATTTCTTATTCTCTTGGATTTTACGATAAGATTGTCCAGATGGACCTAAGAAAATGCCTATGGCGAGGGGGTCATCCTTTCCAAAGCATAAGGCCCAGGTAGAGAAAATATGTAGGCCAAAAATAAATAAAAGAGGGGACCTTGGAATGAAGATCAAATCTAATGGATGAGAACAGTTATTTTCTTTTAAAATTCAAGGTGATAAATTTCCTTTATATAATCTGATTCATGGGAAAGATTTAAACTTTATATTCCTAAATCTTAAGACAGTTTGTAGAAACCTTAAAGTGTTCTGTGGAAACTAACACATCTGAGAAACTGAAAAAAGAGGTTATGAAATTATTCCAAAAATAATTGGAATAGAAAATAATAAAAGTCCATGTAGAGAGAGAGATAGCCAAGACCTAAGAAACAGAGACCAAGAACGCCTAGGTGAGGAAAGCCATAGTAATAAAGAATCAATTTCATTCCAAGCTTCCTAATAGTGAGGGAACTTAAACAAATACATTACTTTTTTCTCATTGCACATATATATAGGAGTAGGAGGAACTCTTTCAGAAGAAAAAAAAGAAATCCTGGCTTTGGATGGTGAGAGAGAAAAAAAAGACAGCATGAGCATCATTGTACAACAAGCTGGCACCTTCTATAGCAGATTTACCAGGCAGAATGATTAAATATATGAATATTCTGTTATGAATTACTAAATATCCACTTTTATTGAACTATTAATACTTAAATGAGAAAACCTTGCAGACTACTACTCAATTGAAAGAAAACCCAGGACATTTAAATCAATGAACATTTACCACTGGACTCTACTTCTTAAGGGAAAGGGGACAATCTTTTCAAAAGTATATTGTAATTTCTGTACTTCTGTGTCTCTTTTTCTGTTTTGCATACAGGGTTATCATTACCATCTTTCTAAATTCCATATATATGTGTTAGTATGCTGTAATGATCTTTATCTTTCTGACTTACTTCACTCTGTATAATGGGCTCCAGTTTCATCCATCTCATTAGAACTGATTCAAATGAATTCTTTTTAACGGCTGAGTAATATTCCATGGTGTATATGTACCACAGCTTCTTTATCCATTCATCTGCTGATGGGCATCTAGGTTGCTTCCATGTCCTGGCTATTATAATGAGACAGGTGCTCGGGCCAGGCGCACTGGGAGGACCCAAGGGAATCGGGTCGGGGGGGGGGGAGGTGGGAGGGGGGATGGGGATGGGGAATACATGTAACTCCATGACTGATTCATGTCAATGTATGATAAAACCCACTGCAATGTTGCGAAGTAATTAGCCTCCAACTAATAAAAATAATTGAAAAAAAAAGTATATTGTAATTTCAAGTGTCCAACACAGAATCAATAAATAAACATTTGCTGAATGAATGTTTGAGCAGGGTTTCAGGGTTAATGTGAAGATTTTTTCTTTAGAGAGATGAGCAGTCTTTTTTTCACTGAAATGAATGTTTTAGTGATGAAGAAGAGCTACAAGTCTATTTTTAACTGCCTTATTCAGTTAGCATGGCAGGCAGTTGTAGACAGTGGACAATTGTGTATCCAGACACACAAAACATTTTAAAACCTATGAGTCTTCCCCAAACATAATGCTATAAAATGTCCTTTTGCTAAAAATACTGGAATCAAGTAATTATCTACTTTTGAATTTTAATGAATAGGCCATCTGTTCATTCAAATTGAAAAAATGAAATTTTTCTACAAATTAACTACTTGATGAGATGTCTCTGGTGACTAAATCTTCTGTGCTGTTTTTTGTTAGGTTTAACCTAAAGGTGACACTTAGCATATTATACCAAGTTTTGGGAAAAAAATGTTTTTTTTTCTGATCATATAATCATCACAGTTATCTGTTTCCTTGACAAGCTATATTATCAAAGGCTAATTTTTATTACCATAATTTTCACAAACACTCTATTAAAATGAATCACTAGGAAAAAAAATCTGCCCATTTTCATCAGTAATGCTTATGACAAAGTTTTCATTCTAAACATTCTGATTTATGGATTATCACCATAATGATAAACAACAAATGTTTTCAATCTCCTTTTCCTCCTTTCCAAGAACATTGTGTTTTCTTTGTGCGGAGCTCTCCAATACAATAGCCATTTTCCACATGGGCAATTTAAATATAATTAAAACTAAATAAAATTTAAATGTTGTTTCCTCAGTTGCTAACCATGTATCAAATGCTATATGTTGCCACCACATTGAATAGTATAGAATCTTTCTATTCTTTCAGAAGGTTCTGTTGGATATCACTGAAACATACTTCCTGCTCTATTAAAAACAATACAACAGGTTGAAAAGGCAGTTGCTTTTGTTAAGCCTTGTGTCCCCAAATGAGCTCAGCTCTCACAAGCCACTGAATCTTAACACAGCCAGTCAAGAAGCACCTGATAGCTTCTGTTAGGTGATCTGCCTGATAGACCTTGCTATTTCCATTAGAAAAGTAACCTTGCAATAACCGGTGAGCAAAAAAATCTTTCATTTTGTATAGCTCCTCGGAGCACCTTTGTATCTACTAGATGGGATTCTGCCCAGCACAAATCAATGTTTGCTCAAGTAAACTTCTTAAAAATTTGAACATGCCTCAGTTTATCTTTGAGCATTTCTTACTATCATCCCGTCAAAGAATCATTCCTTCTTTTCATCAGCAAAGACCAATTTTTCTCTTCAACTTTCAGTCAGGTCCTTTTTGTTTAAAAACTATTAAAGACATGTGCCCCGCGCCACCCTCTTCAATTTAGTTCCTCAAAATATCACATCATTCTACAACTAGTTGATTTATCTAATATCTCTTTCAGTTTTTTTAAGTCTTTAGAAAGAAAAAAAGACAAATGTGTACAGTTATGGGAAACAAAACAAAATTAGTGGCACTTTATAAATAATGCAAAACAGCACCACGACTTTGGCAGAAAATATACTTCAATCATACCAGCAGCTAAAGCTTTTAGTCTAATTATAAATGAAAATGCTATTACAATCTGAAATTACATCTAAGTTATTAAATTAGTATGCCTGATATTACAGTTACAGAAAATATTCAAGATGCTGCCTTTTAGAGAAAAGTTCCCTTTGTCTAATTAGCCACAGATAAAGGCAAGGTTCTTACACACTATGGCTGAATTGCACCAGGATTGAACAATCTCATTTGAACTTTTAGAAGCAGTTTTAAATGTGTATACCCCCTGTCATGTGGGAATTCACCTATAAAGTAAACCTGGTTACAGAGATAACATAATTCAATTATTTTCTTCAAGTCTGATCTTTGCTTTTAGCTAGGGCTCCCATTTCTTTCTAGCCCCCAAGCCTCCAACATACATCAATAGCCAACAAAGTCTGTTAAGTCACGATGATGAGGTTTCTTTGTCCTTGGCTTTTCTTTCCAGAACACTCCATGCTAAGACCCTCACTATTTCCCAGACCTCACTAATTTCAAGGAAATTTCTCATACTAGGTATTTCCAATTGCCACAATAAGCAACTGCTATAATAACTCCCCCCATTTCCATCTTGATGGTTCAATGGTAAAGAATCTGCCTACCAATGCAGGAGACCTGGGTTCAGTCCATAGGTCAGGAAGATCCCCTGACAAAAGAAATAGCAAACCACTCTAGCATTCTTTCCTCGGAAAGCACATGGATGGAGGAACCTGACAGGCTACAGTTCATGGGTCACAAAAGAGTCAGACATGGCATAGCAACAAAACAACAACATTCCCACCCAACATATATTTCTTCCTGAACTCCTTTTTCCCTCTTGTCAAGATTCTTTACATAAGTATTTATAATACCCCCACATAAGTTTCCTTCATACCCACATCATCAAAGAAACTCTGCCTTTTAAGGATAGTTTTTCCTAGCAAATAATGAACACACAAAGACTGTTCTCAGATCAAACTGGATTCACTTCTTTGCAATAGGTGGATATATTTCTAATATTTTATAGAAGACAGATTGCTTAATTGCTGCTTTAACTAGACTTTAAAATATACAGTAGTTGCTAAGCGTTCTTCTCCAAGCACACCACAAATAAACTTTGAAGTAGTGTCCCAAAGACCTGTGTCCCAAATTGATCCAGGTCAAGTAAACCAGGTTCTAGAGGGTGGGGTGCTAATTTTCGCAGTTCGTAACACTCCCCAGTTGATTGCCATGTGCTGACAGACTTGGGCTTCAGGATCACTGCAACCAATACAATATCTGATAAAAGAAAAGAAAGTAACCCCATAAGTGAGCTGACAAAGCCCACCTTTTATGGGTGGGGGTGGAGACAGAAGGGAGGACTTCTATTTTGAAAACCAAAAACAAGTTAATGTCATGAAAACTATGTATCAGAGGACCACAACAGACTCATGGGAGCTATTAGCGCTGGCATATTCTCACTAGAGTAAAAAGCAATAGGAAAAATTTAGAGACAGAAGAAATTTAAATTTATAGAATTGTTAACAAAAGTCTTCAATGAATAAAGTTCTTAAAAAAAAAAAAAAACGTTAAGGCAGGGACTGGCAAACATTTTTCTGCAAAGGACCAGACTATGAGTATTTTAGGCTTTACAAGCCACGTGGTCCCTGTTGCGGCTACTGAACTCAGCTGTTGTGGTGTGAAAGCTCCCATAGATGGCACGTAATATATGAGCATGCCTGTGTTCTAATAAAACTTTATTTATAAAAAAAGGCAGAGCATTGGATTTGATCTAATTGTCCCGTGCCAACTCCAACATTAAGGGATATGGCATTTCTTTAAAACTATTATGATGAACTGTATTTTCTGAAGATCCCTAATAATATCTCCCATCTCACAAGCTCTTCTAAAATGTGTCCTTATCATTTCCTCCATCAAGAGGTGATTTCTATTTTGCAACCTTTTAGTTTCTTATAACTGCTTTGGCAAATAGAATATGATACAGATAATGCTGGCCTGGCAGCTTCTGTTTCCATCTCTTGGAATGCTCTCAACACAGCCCAGCCACCATGCTGTGAGATACACAAGGTACACAGAGGATTGATGAGCAGGCACTTCAATTAAACCCCAGCTTATGGTCAGCACTGATGGCCATCACATGATTGTGTAAGGGTGCTCAGTCCCTCATCTTTGTAACCCCATGAACTATAGCCCACCAGGCTCCTCTGTCCACGGGATTTTCCAGGTAAGAATACCAGAGTGGGTTGTCATTTCCTTCTCCAGGGGATCTTCCTGACCCAGGGATTGAACTGGTGTCTCCTGCATTGGCAGGCAGACTCTTTAACCACTATGCCACCAAGGAAGCCAATCTTATCATTACGTATGTGACCCACATTTGTAACTTGACTTAAGTTTCTAACAGACAGTGCTATCTGGAATTGACATGTTTAGGGGAGATAAAAATTAACCCCCTTGGGAAAGTGAAAGTCACTCAGTCATGTCTGACTCTTTGCAACCCCATGGACTGTAGCCCGCCAGGCTCCTCTGTCCATAGGATTCACCATGCAAGAATCCTAGAGTGGGTTGCCATTTCCTTCTCTGGGGGATCTTCCCAACCCAGGGATGGAATCTGCATCTCTTACATCTCCTGCATTGGCAGGTGGGTTCTTTACCACTAGAGTCACCTGGAAGTCCATCTTATGATTTTTAATATCTTAAGATTTGGTTATCTTAAATATATTTCCTGGCCAAGTACCCATATAACTCGATTCTCAGTTGCTATCTGACTACAATCACATGAGGGATCTTCCAGAAGAAACACTTAATGAACGCAGGTCACCCACAGAACCACAGGAAAGTGTTTTAAACCACTAAATGGTTTGTCATGCTACAATATAAGGAGAACAACTTTTTTGATATTGTTATTGTTCAAGGATTGATGGCACTTTTTCAGCTAATATAAATGCTTTTAATTAGAATTTTAGTAATACACAAAAGCAGACACTTTTTCATTCCTTCAGATTAAATGAATGTATTTCCTCTAAAATTCATGGGTAAGTCTCACTTAAGCCATATGTCTAGGTCACCCATAAGTACAATGGCTATATTAAGTAAATTCATTTAAAAAGTGTCCTAGAAGTTCTTCTTTACTCATGTTAATCATCATAAATTTAGTCATGGGTACTGTGCAGGGAAAGGTATGTCCTGAGGGACTGTCTATATTGTAGCTGGAACTTTAGCTGTTACAAAGGAAGAGAAGTGGGGTGGAGTCATTAAATACTACTGTATCACTGTGATTCTGAGAAATTTCAGAAATCAGCTATGTGATCAAATTAGGTTAATCCTAATATGAACCAATTTTTCATTAAAACAATTAGAGCCAATTAAAAAAAAAACAGTATTAAAAGTACATGGTGCTTCAGAATTGACACAGCACATTTTTAGAGTTGTTTCAAAACCTGAAACTTCCAGCACATGGCTTCATTTAGAATGGATTCTCACATTTTGAATGGTTGATTAACTCACCATCTATTCACACAATAATCATAATACTGAACAAATAAATCTGAGTATATTAATATACAGACTCTTTTGGCAAAAATAATGAAAAGAGTGAAACCAATTTTTACCAAAGAATTTAAGTTTCAACTAAGAATAACTCTGGATCACTTAAACTGGGAAGATTATTAAAGTGAGAAAACTAAATTCTAATGTGCTTCTGTGGATTCAGTAAAGAGACAGATGCTGAAATCTGAAAGAAATAGCCCAGAGGCAAGAATCAGGATTCTGAATAATAAAGCTAAAAACTGGAGAATATAGGAGACAAAATTATAAACCTTGTATTAAAAGGGATGAGAATAGGGAAATATGACTCAGGAGAGCAATTTTCTTAGAGTCATCAAATATTAGAGTTGAAATATACATTCAAGGTCATAACATCCAATCATTTATTCTACAAATGAGAAAAACTAGACCCTAGGAATCTCAACAATGAGGTAAAATAAAAGAAAACAAAATTCCTGCTGGAGGAGAATCAGAACTAGAACTCAGTTCTCCTGTATAGACTTCTTTTAGAGTTTTTGCCACTCCAGTGCTGCTGTTTTTAGAAAGATGAGGACTGATGAACTGAAGGGCAGAGTCATGTCTAGTCACCTCCCTATTTCAGAAGTAAGCACATACCTTATTACTAGGATGACCAGTGCCGAATATAAAAAGCACACTGGATGTTATGCCAGGTAAATAATGTCAATAGAATTTTGAAACAATCATATAAAAAGTCTAAGAATAAAGCAAGTTATACATTTTTGAAGAGAAAGAAAACTGACAAGTCTTAAATAAACCAAGTTTGATACTCACTTATTTCATAATTTCTCACTCACAAATTTATAATTCCTCAGGAACATCAAGAGCTCAACTGACTAAACATAAATTGAGATGGTCTAGATAGGAACAGAAGACTAGTTCTTAGGTCTTAAGTGTTTAGTTGCTTCTTTTTCTCAATATACACTGCCTGGTATATTCACCATGGGACAGCAGCACAGAATATAGAAATGAAATAGCTCTTGCTGAGGCTCAGAATAAGAAAGGATTCAGGGACTTAAGTAGCTAGTTACCCAGAATTTACTTTGGGAAGCAGAGTTGTTTTGGAGTAGTCCCACATTTCTCTTTTAAACTTTAAATAATTTTAATATTTCCAGCCCATATTTGTTGTACCCATTCTGACTTTATAGGCTTAAAACATCTCCTTTTCCTAGTTCCATTTACTTGAGGTAGAGCTAAAAACATCATTTCCCTGCAATTTTTCACTTTCTTGACTACTTTCCTTGCCCTTTTGCAACTTCTTTAGGTGCTTTTTGCCTTTCCCAGAGAAGTGTCTTTAGAGACCTACTTCCAATATTCACTCTGAGTCTTTATGTACCACTTTCAGATAAACACAAGTGCTTTTTAGACTGCAGTGGCCCAGAATGGCTCCCGGATTCTTCATATTACAGCTTGGAAATCTCAGACCGTCCTGCTCTTGAGAATCTCAAAGAAGCTGCTCATGGATATTTACAGCTGTGTGGCTAAAATTTTAGACTGTGCTCTTCTATGAAAGATTTAATTGTGTGGAACTTTAGTGAAGCTATTTCTATACCTCTTGACTATATTTGGAGACCCACTGATAACTTTACCTTTTAAGCAGAATACCAAGCTGAGGTCTACAGGTGGGACAGATGTTCTCCAGTCTGGAGTAGAGAACTGTGATAGCAAAAGGCACTATCACTAAGGCAGAAGTACAGATGCTACAGGTGGAAGAGAAATTAAGGCTCATGTATATCAGTCTAGGAATCTTAGGAAGTAACGGTTGGGTTTTAAGACAGAGAAGTATTAATACATTCTAACATCTTTTTACCTCATTATTTCTTCAGTTCAGTCAGGTCCAACTCTTTGTGACCCCATCGACTGCAGCACACCAGGCTTCCCTGTCCATCACCAACTCCCAGAGCCTACTCAAACTCATGTCCATCAAATTGGTGAAGCCATCCAACCATCTCATCCTCTGTCATCCCCTTCTCCTCCCACCTTCAATCTTTCCCAGCATCAGAGTCTTTTCCAGTGACTTGGTTCTTCCCATCAGGAGGCCAAAGTATTGGAGTTTCAGCTTCAACATCAGTCCTTCCAATGAATATGAATATTTGGGACTGATTTCCTTTAGGATTTACTGGTTGGATCTCTTTGCTGTCCAAGGGACTCGCAAGAGTCTTCTCCAATACCATGCTTCAAAAGCATCAATTCTTCCATGCTCAGCTTTCTTTATAGTGCTACTCTCACGTCCATACATGACTACTGGAAAAACCATAGCTTTGACTAGACAGATCTTTGTTGGCAAAGTAATGTCTCTGCTTTTTAGTACGTTGTCTAGGTTGGTCATAGTTTTTCTTCTAAGGAGTAAGCATCTTTTGATTTCATGGCTGTAGTCACCATCTGCAGTGACTTTGGAGCCCCAAAAATAAAGTCTGTCACTGTTTCCATTGTTTCCCCATCTATTTGCCATGAAGTGATGGGACCAGATGCCATGATCTTAGTACACTGTCTCTTGGTACAATTAGGGCACACAGATAGGAAAGATCATTCAAATCTGATGGAGAGATTGAGGGGTGGAGTAGTCACAGCTATGCCGTGACCACGCACTTGCAGCACAGTTAGAGAGCAGGGACCTTCGTCCTCATCTCACGGTTCCCAGCATATGGCGCTACTACCCCAAGAGGCAGAGTCAGAGGATGTTTGGTGAGAGGAGAAAAACATTCTCTGAAATTACCTATTTGACGACAAATGTTGATTCCATACCTAATATGTTTCAGAATTCATATCTGAAGCTGCCAATTTGAGTAGTTTCTCATTTTTAGGAAAAAAATCCCAATTAGTTGTTGGTTCCAGGTGGTTTTTAGCTTTCCTCATTAATCAGATTTGCCCTTTACTGCAATCTGGATATTTCCCTAAAGGAAAATCAAATCCTCTATTTAATCTGTGAAACTGTTCATTTATAATTTACGATTTGAAGTTCCACATGTATAATAAATCTGGCGATTGTAATGATGTAGGCCTTTAGAATTCCAAATGCAAGGCAGCTATTGACAGGCAGAGCCTTCTATAGGCAAATTTGAGTCAGATAAGGAATGAATATAAACTATAAAGATAAGGATTACCCCAGCACAGTCTCAGTCAGGTGATCAAGGTCAGCATCAACCGTGGTGAGTCGTGTTGATAGTATGAACCCTTGATGTGAGGGCGTGTGTGTGTGCACACATGCGTGCACTCACACACACTCAGTGGCTCAGTCCTCTCTGACACTTTGCAACCCCATGGACTGTAACCCACCAGGCTCCTCTGTCCATGGGATTTTCCAGGCAAGAACACTGGAGTGGGCCACCATTGCCTCATCCAGAGGACCTGCCTGACCCAGGGATCAAATCTGTATCTCTTGAGTCTCTGCATTGGCAGTCTGATTCTTTGCTTCTGTGCCACTTGGGAAGCCCTGATATGATGAAAATGATACTTTATTTCTGTGGTTTTCCTTCAAAAAACATAACCCCAATCTAATGTTGAGAAAAGCAGACAAATCCAGCTGAGGAACATTCAAGAAAATATCTGATCAGTACTGTGAAACTCGTTAAAGTCAAAAAAAGCTTGAGAATCTGTCACAGCCAGGAGAAGCCTAAGGAGAGACAGGGATTAAAGATAAAGTGTTATCTTCAATGAGATTTTCAATCAGAAAAACACTAGGTTTGTAAAACTTTTTGCTATAACTATATATTTACAGAATTGATTACCACTATAGTAGTTCTTTAAGAATAATCTAGTCCTGTTTTTTTGAAATCACATGTAATTAGACTTTACAATATGTATAATTTTTCATATGTAATTCGATCTTCATAATTTTATATTTGCTTCCATGGTGGCTCAGTGGTAAAGAATGTGCCTACCAATACAAGAGATGCAGGTTTGATCCCTGTGTCAAAAAGATCCCCTGGAGAAGGAAATAGCAACCCACTCAGGTATTCTTGCCTGGGAAATCCTGTAGGCCAAGGAGCCTGGCAGGCTACAGTCCATAGGGTCGCAAGAGTTGGACACAACTACGTGACGAAGCACCCCCCCAACCAACAAAACATGAATGAAAAATGGGCTCTAGTTATTAAAAATGCATCAGTATTGTTTCATTCATTGTAACAAATCAGTACATTAACGTGAGATATTTATAATGGTGAAACTGGGTGCGGCATACAGGAGAACTCTCTGTGCGTACAGGCACGTGTGCTAAGTCACTTCAGTCATGTCCAGCTCTTCGTGACCCTGTGGACTGTAGACGGCCAGACTCCTCTGTCCACGGGATTCTGTAGGCAAGAATACTGGAGGGGACTGGCATGCCCTCCCACAGAGGATCTTCCTGACTCAGGGATCAAACTCTCATCTCTGCACTGGCAGGAGGGTTCTTATACCACCGGTGCCGCCTGGGAAGTCCAGGAACACTCTGTACTAGTTTTAAAACTTTTTTGTAAAGTGAAAACTCGTTTTAAAGTTTATTTTTAAAAAGTCTGACTAGCAACCACTATTTTCCAAACAGTAATGATCATACTAATCACCTGGGATCTTGTTAATTGAAGACTGACTATGGTAGATTTAAGGCAGATCCCAGGAGTCTGTATTTCTAAAAAGCTCCTAGGTGAGGCCAGTGTTCATCCAATCAATCAATCAAAGTAGCAAGGTTCGAAATCTAGTGCAAGGTTTCCCAATCTCTGTATGATTATCATTTTGGTTGGATAATTCTCTATTGTGGGGACTATTCTGTACATGAAACAGCACCTCTGATTTCTACCCGCTAGATGACAACATCTTCCCTTTTTCCCAGTTATAATAACCAAAAAAAAAAAAAAAAAAAATGTTGCTAGACACTGCTAAATATTTTCTGTGGGGAAGGGAGTCACCTCCACCTGCAAGCCACTAATTTAGAGGATTCATTAAAATGTGACTTTTAGGGGACTACTTAGAGGGCTATTTAAATACTTATAATATTTTGATGCTTAGTAAGTATATTTCAGGCTTCCAGAACACATAACTAATTATTTCATTAAGTTTAGTTACTAGGAATCATCAATTCACTATCACCATAAAATAGGACTTAATATGGTTTCTATCTTCTGGGAATTTACCATTAAGCAGAAGTTGTGGGGCATGTTATATGTATAGGAAGATAGGGAACTACAAACATATTAACCAGTGAATTACAATAAAAGGTGAATGTAAGACTGGGTGCCACAAACAATATATTTGCATGGCTTTAGACAATTTACAGAATGTTTGTACATGTATCATCAACTCATTTGAGCCTGCTAAGTACCCTTGGGAAGATACATTATCCTAGTTCAGGAAACAGGTTCACAGCAGCTACTTGCTCAGTATCAACAGAAAATTCAAGTAGAACAAAGATCAGATCCAAATATTCCAAATTCTAAGTCCCTATGATACCATTAATTTATCTTATATGGAAAATTCTCCCATTAGTTAAGCCTAATAGTTAGGCTTCAAGGGGAAATATAAGACTTTATCCAGACAGTAGAAGGGACAGACTTCTGACAGTCAGCTTGGCTAACAAAGATACCTGAAGATAAAACATCAATAACAAAGCAATTGCTAGAGATGAAAGATAATTGGGGGTACAATGTCAAGAGCACAGACCTGCAGTAAAAAGGCCTACCTTCTAATTTCATTTCTAGTAACTCGGACTCAGGCAACCTCTGGCAAATCAGTTCACTATCCTGAACACTACACTCTTTACTCTTGTAATAGGGATATTAGAACTTAGGTTACAAGTCTCTAGTGGTGATTGGATGGCTTACGCCTAGGCAAGTTGAGTGTGTAGGTAAGGAAGATTGCACATGTTACTTAATCCACCTAAGCATGATCTTAAGACTCCAGCAAGTCAAACTGAACGTGTCTGTGTGTCTGTTGGTTCTGAGGCTCACACCCAAAATGTGACAGTGGTAGTAGCTCTAACTATCAATGCTGGTGTGAGATTAACATGCTCTCAGTTCTCCCGTTCCTTCTAAGAATTCATTAGGAGCCATTTTTTTTTCCCCCCAGTGTGCCCAACAAAGTCAACTTGAATCTTGCTTAAGCTCAGTGGATGCTAGTCACACCCTTTCCCAAGGCACCTCAGAAAGAAAAAGGAATCAGTGAGTTGCAGTTAATTTTGTTCACTGAGCACTTACGTTTTGAAGCATGCTTATCTGTCAAGGAACTGCAGCACCAGTAGGTAGAAAAAGAACACAAAAGTGCAAGTGGGGGAATTGCACAGACAGTTCTTATATACTTTAAACACAGATGCACACGCAAACCCCAAGCACAAAATCCTCCTTTTGTTCTTATGCTTGTCCCTTCACAGATTGGACATTGATCAACAGCAGTGGTAGCTGATAATTACTTTGTGGCTGCCATATGTCATGGACTGGGGTGAAAAACAACTTACAGACCCTCTCAATCTTCCTAACATCCCATAAATGAGTTAGTATCTTTACTTTACAAGTGACTGATGACTAGGGAGGTAAATGACTCGTTGGAAGTCAGAGCAAGCCAACCCATTTAAACCTTATTATACTTTAGCACTTATCCAGTTCCACCAGCAGCCAGTTATCATGTTTAAAGTTTCTGGTGTTAACCAGGATCCTACGAAGACAATCTTTAGAAAGTAGCTGCACAACCTACCCAAGACCAAGACGAGAGGCAACAAACTCAGGCACCCAGATGAGAACAGACAGCCACCTTTGTAGCGCTCAACACTAAATCCACAACATCACAGATCACTGGGTAGAGAAATCACCTGCTGGCTCTTTGCAACTTCCCAGCATACCTCATGCTTCTTGAGTTTAACCCATTCATTACACCATCCCCACCACCCAGCACAGCTGCTAGTATGGTACTGCGATGTGCCTACTAGCTCAGTCATGTCTGACTCTTTGTGACCCTACAGACTGTAGCCCACGAGGCACCTCTTTCCACGGGGATGGATATGGCAAACACATAAAGAATGCAGCAAGCATAAACGTGATTTCCACTGTATCCCAAACACTGGTATTTTCCAATGCAGTCTGAACCAAGAAGGGTAGAAAGTCCAAATAAGAGAGACCAAGTATACATAATAAAAAGAACAGAAATGCACATAATCTCAATGGGATAAGACTGCAGAAGAGCACAAGCAAGAGCCAGATAAATAAGCCAAACCAATAACATCCTCGGTGCTTCGTGTTTCTGTTAGAGTCAGTAATGCCTCGGGATAGGCAGGTGCTACGCACTTTACCCTTATAAGCCAAGGGTTTCCATCTGTGCTCAGGCACTGAAGAAGCTCTGGAAATGCAAATACAGGCCAACAATGTTCTTCAAGTCACGAAAGGTTACTAATAGAGATCAGTCAACTGTAAAACACACAGACACACACGTGATGCTATCATAAATAAAAAATGTTTGTCGATTTCTCATGCCAAAGTGACCAGCCCACATGCAATTAAATAGAAATCGGGCCACACATAGTGCATTTCTTGCTAAACTTCTCTACAGCCATTGTAACAAAAGCACACACAATTCCTGTCTTTTAACAGTACAATGATAGTACAAATCATACAGATACCTAACTGGGGGAAAAAAAGAGAAGGCACTAAAAAAAAAAACCAGTGATTAAAATGTTCTCTACACACAAATTAAAAGTAAGCAAAATTCATGGTGAAACGTCTTACAATGGACTGCTTGCTTTGTTATTCATAACTTCAGTCTTATTACATGTAAGACTGTAAGAGATTATGCTACAAACAGTTCCGTGACCATCCAGTCAGTACATCCTCCTTAGACTCATGTAGGTAAGCAGCATTTCCCCATCCAAAAGGATTTTTTCCCTATAAACAAACTTCAGAAAATTAGAATCTGCAAATGGTTTCCAATTCTACTTCACATATACGGGTGCAATTTACCTGAACATATCATAATTCCGAAAAATGAGATAAGGAGTTAAGAAAACACCATATGTGTTAACCTTTTACTTTAAACAGCTGATTGTCCTCAAGCCTGTTAAGCATTTTTCTCTATGGAGATATTTCCACCTAAGTGCTAAATTTTAGTCTCAGAAAAACTACGGGATAAAAACTGCCTTACTTTCTCAGCCGGTGTTTCAGTTGCTACTGAAATTTATAGCTACCGTAATATTTGTTTAAAACGCATGTTTTGGCCAAGTGATCCCTAACTTGGAACAATTTCCACTCTCTCCCGGCTGGCAGCTGATACCTTCATCAATGCCAGAAAATGCTATTTTCTTAAGAGGTGTAGTTTGCCCCTTTGCAATTGCCACTTCGTCTTTTGACTCTGCTGTAAGCATGATGAACTGGCAGATACAGTGATTGATGGCACCAGCCAAGACTGGACTGCAGAGAGATTAAAAGGTTGCTTGTAGCCTGTGATATGGATTTGCAGGCACACTGCCCTGAGGTTAAGTCACCCAAAAACACGCTCTCCAGTGGCCGTGCCTTTCAGCAGCCAGGCACCAGCTGCAAAATGTGCTGGCTTTGTTTAAAAAGGCCCACCTGCTCTAAGAATGAGAGCTGGAATGCACTGGGGAAAACATTCTGGAGTTGGTGTCAGAAAACCAGGGTTTGAGTACAGCTTTGTTAGGGACTATCTGTGGAACCAAGGAAAATCCACCAAATTCCAGTTCAGTTTCCTTACTTATACAGTAACAGTTTTAATACCTGCCTCATGTGGGTGATGATGGAGAGAAATGATGGTTGAGCCTTCTAACTGGTAAAGCAACACACAGACTAAGTTCCCTTCATCCCGTTAGATGTCTGTGTTATCCTGCTAGGCATTATGACTGAATATTCTATTTTAAAATCTACAGTAGATGCTATTTTTATCTTTTAAATATGCTTATGCATGCATCCCATACAACTGTCACCAGGATCAAGATCTCCTTCACAATGTCCTCAGGGAATACACACTATGCTTACCATCCATGCTCGCAGTAGGGCATTAAAGGATCCTCCTATACTTTGACTGGTATTTTGTCATGAGAAAGTCAATCGTTCAGGTTGAGCCATTATTTAAAAGCCAAATCCCTGGCAGAGGAATGCAGTGATTTTCATCATTCATCACCCCTTTCAAGTGGTTTTATTTCTCAGACTCTCATATTGAATGCCAGCCGTGTATTGGCCTTTCCATATGCAATCTTTAATCATTACAAACAAATCTCTTTATAAAGGAGAATCCCAAAGCTTCAAGAACGTACTAAAAATGCTCAGTCTAGTAAAGGGGGCAATCAGGTTTCAAACCATCTGATTTCAAAGCTCACAGTCTTTTCATCTCTATAAAGGAGTCTTATTTCTTCACCTTCTTAATAACTTTAACCAGGTTACCCAATTATAATATCTGGTCTCCTTTCTTTTACCCCTCCATAGTCACTTCAATCATTTAACTTTCTTTGTAGGTCTTTTTCAAAAAAAGAAAACAATCATCAAGACTCTACCATGTGCTGTATTCACTTATCTGATAATGTCCTGAGATACACTTGGCCATTTTTTACTTGCAGATAATGACCATACTATAAGGAAGATATATTCATCATTTTCATCATGCCTCAAAGTCTGTTCAAAGAAGCTATACATACTGTTTTCTGAGGTGATGGTTATTCTATGTATCCCAACCTAGATAGAGTAGTGATGTTATCAGTCAGATATTCATACATCTTTTGAAAGTATCATAAAACAGACTTAGTTAAATGTCACAGGGGAGAGGAAAGGTGTCAGAAATAGGAGGGATGGACCCAGAAGATGTAATGAAAGAAGGCTAAGAAACAAAACCAACCTGTATGCTTGCTGAATGTGGCTCTCAAATTAAGTGACAGTAATTATCTTCAACCCAGAGTGTTAAAAATACACATATATGTAAAACTATAAGCAGACAGCCTAAGGTAGTTCAGCCCTGTCTGCCATAGACATTTTTGAGAAACCATTTTCCAGCGGCACACTTGGGTAATCTGCTGCATTTCTCAGTATCAGGCAGTATTCTTTGAAATTCATTAGAAATTCACATGGCACATTTCATTCATCTGTTTAAACATCTGTTGGTCTATGCTGCTCAACTTGATTTTGTGTTTTAACTCCCAAAGCTTTCCCTTCTAAATCTCCAAAGTTGTGTTTTTTCATGTCTTAGTTTTACAACCAGAAAGATAACATACATCCTTATCAGAAATAAAGCATTAGAAACAATAATATCATCTGAAATCTTAAAATAGTTATGGTCATTTAAATTAGTTTATTAAAATGATTTACATGTGTAAGGTACACAGGCAAATAAGAGGGAGACTGTACATTTCAGTATCATATTATTCTGGGCAACCAAAAATTACTTAGTTAAAAACGCTTTTAAATAAATATATAAAGGCTAATAACAAGGATCTGAAGTCTTACCCAAACCTTGACTGCAGCACATTCCATTATTGATTATAGCATTGTAATCAAGATGTCACCCTTCTTGGTACATGCATTCAAGCTCTGGTAAATTCACAACTGGTAAAAGTGTTTTATCTAATTTTGCCACGAAGGTGCCAGTAGGGCATGCTGTAAGCACTGGTAGTACGTGCTGTAACAGTGAAACAGCACCTGTGCAAATGGCTATATTTTTCCATGTTTGTTTAAAAACATGTGGGCTGCCGTTTACTTTGTTTTGGTTCATTCTGAGAAAAGAGAATTTGAGAATGACTGCTATTGAAATATACTTTAAAAATAGAAAAAAGTTTCTGCCTCATTGCCATTTAAAAATTCCCTCTACCCTGTTCTGTGTCTTCTTAAATCCATATTTGTCTGCTTGGCATCCATTCATCACACGGCCAAGTGGATTTTCTACTGTATTTTCTACTTTCTTTATGTTCTGGCGTTTGTGGCCTCACCAGTGGAAGAGACTGCCTACTAATTCTTGGAAATAGCAAAGGGCGAGGCTGGAAGCAGGCCTTTCGTATGTAAAGAAACCAGTCTTCCTCTGGGTCCTCCCAGTGCACCAGGCCTGAGCACTTGTCTTCCAACCTGGGCTGGTGATCTGTTTCACTATATATAATATACATGTTTCGATGCTGTTCTCTCGAAACAGAGGAATCGGGTGGAGAGGGAGGTGGGAGGGGGGATTGGGATGGGGAATACATGTAACTCCATGGCTGATTCATGTCAATGTATGACAAAACCCACTACAATATTGTAAAGTAATTAGCCTCCAACTAATAAAAATAAATGAAAAAAATATAAAGGATAAAGATTTTATCTATAACAAATAAAATTATAATCATGGAATTAAAAAAAAAAAAAAAGAAACCAATCTTGAGCCCATACCTCCAATCAACTCCTTTATCAAACACTCATGAACCAAGCCAATATTCCCCCTATTCTAAATCAACCCAGGATCATATAACAATTAGGAACAGCTCCTTTGCCCCAAAGCCTACCAGAATTCCTCAGACTAGCCAATCCTAAGTTGTTGACCACATCCTGCCTTGTCTCCACCAAGGAAACCTAGTAAAGGCCCTGGCCTGGGCTATCTTTTGCTCTTTTCTGCCTCGTAACTGAACCTGATGCTTCTCCACTTGGCCTGGCATGATTTGGCTGCACCCTTCTCATGGGAAATGTAAGTAAGAAAGTCTTCCTTCAAAGGCATCATTCAGTCACCTTCATGAACTAAAATCCTGAAGGTACAATCAGTGATACACCTCTTATCCTCTGTAAATGTCACTGTCCCTGCCATCTGCATCTGACCACAGCCAGCTAGCCTCTCCCTCTCTCTCCGTGGAGATCCCTAATGCCCACTGCAGTCAATCCCTGCTCTTAACCTCAGCTCCAGACATCTGCTGATCTGCTTTCATGGCTAGGTTTGTCTTTTCTGGACACTGCACAGAAAAAGCATCTTCACATCTGGCTTCTTTCTCATAGCGTAATGTTTTGAGGTTCATTTCTGTTGGTGCTCATTCTTTTCTATAGTTAAATAGTGTTTTGTTGTATGGCTATACAATATTTTGCTTTTCCACTGATTTTTTTGTAGTTAATAGAATTGTTTCTAGTTTGTGGCTACTCTGAGTTATGCTTTTAGGAGCATTTGTGCACAACACTATATATGGACATGCTTTCATTTCTCTTGGGTAGATACTTAGGAGCAGAACTGCTGGACTGTATGATTAACTTAACTTTTTATGAAGCTGCCAAACTCTACCAAAGAGCTGGATTGTTTTCATTCATGCTAGTAGTGTATAAGGGTTCCAGTTTCTCCTGCTGTCCCTTACACTTGGTCTCCTCTCTGTCTCTTTAATTGTAGCTATTCCAGTGGCATAAAGTACTTTCTTAACATGGTTTAATTTGCATTTTCTAGTGACTAGAATTTTGAGCCTCTTTTATGTGCTTATTAGCCATTCCTACACGGCCATTCATCTGTCTTCCTTGGTAAGGTGTCTGCCTATTCAGGTCTTTATTTTTTTAATTGAAATATTCACTTATTTTCTTTTCTCTCCAGTGGGAAAATTAGAATTCAGAGCTGCTGCAATATATTATATAAAGTGTCTAGATTTCATAAAATAAAAATCATGATACATGTAATGAAATAGAAAAGTATGATCTATTCTAAGAAGGAAAAAAATTTTTGTGAATTGTCTACAAGGGCTTCATATATTAAACTTGGCATACAAACGCTCTACATCAGTTGTTTTGAATATGTTCATAGAACTAAAAGAAATCATGTTCAAATAATTTAAATATAAATGTCAACAATGACTTTTCAAATAGAGAATATCAATGAAAACATAAAAATTATCAAAAAGAACAAACAGAAAATCCATATCTGAAAAGTATAATAACTGAAATTAAGAATTCACCAGACAACCTCAACAGCAAGTTCAAGATATCAGAGGAAGAATCAGTAAACTTGAAGACAGACCAATAAAAATTACCCATCCTGAAGAACAGAAAGGAAAATGAACATTAAAGAATGAACAGTCTCAAAGACATTAAGGACATCCTCAAACATTTCAACATACACATAATAGGAATGCCTGGAAGGGCTGAGAAAAAGACGGGTAGAAAAGATATTTGTTGAACTAAATAGTTATAAACTTCATAAATTCGAAAAATGTAATCTACAGATACATGAATCTCATAAAACTCCAAGTAGAATAAACACAAAGACCTCCATATCTAGCCACAGAGTCAAAATTTCAAAAGAGAGAGATAATTGAATGAACGCATCAAGAGAAAAACAATTCATCATGCACTGATAACTAAAAATATGATTAACAGCATAT
The DNA here is from genome assembly GCF_963930625.1 of Muntiacus reevesi. Lineage (NCBI taxonomy): Eukaryota > Metazoa > Chordata > Mammalia > Artiodactyla > Cervidae > Muntiacus > Muntiacus reevesi. The sequence continues at coordinate 130,813,832 of NC_089250.1, forward strand.
TTCTGTTTATAAATAACAGAGGTTAGAAAGCACTGAGATGCAAAGAAAAGTGCTAAAAACAAACAAAAAAGAAAACACAAAACTATTAAATGAGAATCCTGTATCCAGCAAAAGCATTCCTCAAAAATATAAGTGAAATAAAGGTAATCTCAGATACATAAAATAAAAGAATCTGTTACTAGCAGACATGCCTTACAGTAAGTACTAACAGAAGTCCTTCACGTTGCAGGAGATGATGACTAGAATGTAGTACATATGAGGAAATTAAGACATTAGAAAAGGTAAACTTGTAGGAAAATATATAATACCATTAATTTTTCCTTTTCTACCTTGTAACTGATTGAAAAGACATAAAAAATAATTATAAAATATATGTATATTTTATATATCTTCATGCATATTTATTATTGCATTGTATACATTGTATGTATGTATACATTATATACATGTGTATACAATATATATGCATGTATATAATGTACACATTATATACATAAAATATGTATCTGGGAGTGACGAGAGCAACCCTGGGCAAAAATGCCATAGACTCCTACTGCTCTTACTCAGGGTTTAGCAGCTTTCTTCAATAAAAGCTTATCAAATTACTGTGTGCCTTTGAGCAATTTCCAGACTCCGGAAATGGCTACTCTGTCAATTTGGGGGTAGTTTTTTTGGGGTTTTTTGTTTTTATTTTTAGAGAAAGGGTTTGCCAGTTTCCTCAGACCACCATTCTGGAAGTCCCTACACCTCTTTTTCATAGCTTCACCAGGAAAAGGTTAAACCATAAGTGGTATTAAAGTTCAGCTTTCCACAAAACTTAATTTTTACAGAAAAATAAGAACCTGACCTGGGAAGAAGTTAAAGAACTAAAAGTCTTGTGAATGATGTGCTTCTGAGAATCTTTCAAGCTTGCCAAGGTCAAAGGTATTCCTCAGTTACCTCAAAAAATGAAGAGTCTCAAACTATTAATAAGAATTTGCTGCAAGTTTTCAGGAATATAAGAAACAAGGGCACTGCTTTAGTGGTTGCACAATGAGGACATATGGAGAACAGAATGCTCTTCAGAATGCAATAGGAGTTCCAGCACTCAGAAAGCAGCTCTCCAACTCGGAATCAATTTTAGAAGTCATCCTCTCAAGCCAGTTTTGTTCACTGCCCTCTACTTCGGAGTGTGTGCCCTTAGCTTAGCTCTGTATCCACTTTTACTGTGCTCTCTCCATCAGTTACTGGGACTTTATTCATATTTGTTCTACTCCATGGATTCCATTAACTCATGACTTTCACTGGCTCATGCCTTCTTTATTTTCCTTTTTTATGTCTCTGTCATTCTTTCCCACCTGATGTTTGTGACGTTTCAATGCTCCACATCCAAGCTCCACAAAATTTCAGGTCTCATTGAGTTTTATAGTACAATGTTTCTCAAAATCTAATGAGAATCAACTTAGAATCTTAGTAAAATGAACATTTTTGATTTGGAAAGTCTGGGGTGGGACTGAAGATTCTGCAAGGTGATACTGGTGTCGCTGGTACACGGAATCATGCTTTCATGATCAAGGCTGTAGTCAGCACTCAGAAAAAGGTTCAGCTACTGGGTGGAGCTCTTGGAACAATGCCTTATGGTCCACACATCAGCCTTTAGCTGGTGGCTTTTGCATCACAGATTAATCTTCCATCAATCAGCTCTGGGCCAAGTCACAGGAGTATGTGGTACAAACCATGGTACTCTATGTATAAAAACGGTTCATAGATATGTACCAAATGGTACATAGCCATGGGTACATGGCTCTAGAGGTGGCAGTCTATAGAATCTGGTACAAATAAATGTTAATGTTTTACTAAATGGTTCTTCTTTTTATCTTTGCTGATCAAGGTGAGTAACTCGCTTTGGAACCTTAATGAGTCTGTAGAGGGCTCTTGGCCAGGTCTCCACGGTACCAACATTTCCCAAGGAAAACACAGTAGTAGCTTTTGCATAAATGGCACTATTTAGTTGTAGTTTTTCTTTCTTTCTCAGTCTTTTTTCTCTGTCTCTCTTGCTGTTTGTTTTCATGTTGGAACTAGATGTCCAAAGAAAACAATTATAGATCCTCAAATTAATTTATTCTTAGAAATAACAGCTGTAGGGAAATAAATGAACAATAGTATTCTGAAATCCACAGGACATGAGAAAGCAGGAAAATAGGAACATAGAAGCATATATTCTATGGGATTTATAAAAACAATCACAAAACAAACAGAAAAAATATTTAAGATGAAGAAAGACAGGGAGAAATGAAAGATTAGAACAGAAAAAGTAAAGAGATATTGAGAAAGAGGATCACCTGCTTGCTCTCTTTACTCCCAGCCCATTTTCTGTAAGTTCATATATGGACGAATTAACTGTATTTTTATATCTGTACAGAATGAGAATATATGAAAACAAATCTTCCCAATAACAGAAGATAAAATGGATGATGATAAACATGCATATGAAAACTTTTTACATATTTTGTCTATTAGAAATGGAACTGAATTTAAAGTATTCCATACCTACTTTGTCAACTGGCAATTAGAATTCTACAATTTTCAGCTAATTATCAATATACAGAGTACTTTGTACACTATTCAGTACCTATTCACTTTAAGCATAGCACTCTCTCTATTCATCAATGTATCTTTGTATAATCTATCACTACAGTTTATAAAGCTCCTTCATCTTTTTAAATTAATTTTTATTGAAGTAAAGTTGTTTTGCAATGTTGTAAAAGTTTCTACTCTGCAGCAAAATGAATCAGCCACATATATACATATATACCCTCCCTTCTGGACTTCCTTCCCGTTCAGGCCACAGTAGTGCCCTAAGCAGAGTTTCCTGTGCTATATGGGATGCTCTCATTAGTTATCTCTTGTATACATAGTATCAACAGTATGTGTGTGTCCATTCTAATCTCCCATAAATACAAAGTAAAATTACACAGTTATAAAGCAGAGTGAAATTGTAATTTATAGAGATATGGCTGGACCTAGAGACTATCATACAGAGTGAAGTCAGAAAGGGAGAAACAAATGCCATATCTTAATGCATATATGTGGAATCTAGAAAAATGCCCCTTCATCTTTTAATTAAATCAATGAGATGGGCCAAACACTGCACCGCTGCGAACAGAAAGGACTCATTCATTTTTATGCCCTGGTGCCTGGAGCAGTGCTTGGCTAAACACCCACCCCTAATCCAGTGTGGATCTGAGTCCTCAGAGACTTTTCTAGAAAACAAGGGGCCCACACAAGGTGTGCCCTAAAGTCCCCTTCTTCATTACATTTAAAATGCAGATTCAGCCTGAAAGCTTAAAGAAAATTGAGAATGACCTATTTAATCACCCTGAGGAAACACATACAGCTAAAGTATCATTTTTCTGCTCACATATGGCAGCAAGACCAAGAGCGTTTGCACCAATGATAAGCATTTCCTCTGAAACCTCAAAGCCAGAAACATATATTCCATCTATGTCCCATGATCAGCAGGCATAAGGCTGGCATATTTTCTTTGGAATCTAGAAAGTATTTAGAGCCATGCTGGGCTTGGCAGAAGTTGAAGCTAGCCAAGGCCTGGTTCTGATCATTTACAGCTGCTTCCCAGTCTGCTGTCATCCAACCAGACTCTAATGAACCCTCGGCCAGGCCTGCCTGCTGTGGCTTCCGAAAGGGGTGGAGGCAGCACCGCCTCTATTAAATCAGCCTTCTAGTTAGTGAATGAGAATATTGTCGCTGGAGCGTTCTCATCAACTAAACTAAACACAGCTAAAGAAAACCTCTCCCTCCATCTCCGATGGATTAATTATAAGACAACAGTAATCTCATTTGGACAAATGAAAAGATGTGGGATAACAGGGCTATGTTTTTCACTGGACAGTGGTGGTTACAATAGAAGAAACAACAGGTCACAGAGCTGTACCCAAGTTTTCTTTACCACTGCAGCAATTTCAATAAGCACACTCTACGAAAGTAACGATTAAATACTTCTGAGAGGGTGGATTTCAGAATATTCCTGAAGAGAGTATCATAAAGATCGAAGTGAAATAATACATGACCTTTCACAATATGATCATGAATTTGATATACAGTTCTGAAAGTTAGAAATGCAAGAAAATCATAATCTTTCCTAAATCACAAGCTCTACAACATGCAACAAAAGACCTGATGTATAATTGATGTCAAGATGACTATCTGATGAATTATGGAAGGAAGGCAGGCAGGACGGAAGAGAGAGGAAAGGGAGAAAAAGAAAGAAGGGATGTATTGTGTTCAAAATTGTAAAACTACAACTAGAAGAGTAAAGAATCAACAAGGAAAATCATCTTAAAAATTTATAACCACCTTGCTTACAATAATCTTGTTTGAATTGTCACGGAACAAAACAGCAGGGAAAAATTTTGCTGGGGTTTTCTGAGAGGGAATTAATCCTTGACTTTGCTAGACACATCCATTTTGCTACTGAGACTAGTCTAATGTACAAAAACAAAACGGTAATAGAATGACATTTTAAAGCACCCTTGAAATCTGGACGCATTAAAATAGATGTATTTGGAGAAACATGTGAGCCTTTCATCATGTATTAATGGCAACAGGATCATATCAGGGCCTGTTTAAAGGGTTCCACAGTTATTCTTATTTAAAGGCTTCTGAAAGATGACAAACAGTGCCCATATAGCAATATGTTGTAAACATAACCTCATGGATCTAATGAATGCTGCCCTCCAAAGCAGTCTTGACAGAGGACGGTTATTTTTAGGCATTAGCTAAAATCATTTTAACATAGGATTAAGATACTGTAGTGGCCACATTTTTAAAAGCTAAGAAATCCTTGAAAAATGTTTCTTTTAGTTTTCTTGGGAAAATAATAGAAAAATACCATGTTCAAAAGATCTATAATTCATAAAATAAGATAAATTTATAAAATATGTGTAGGAAAGTATAACACGAATATTTACATTATATGTATGCCTTTATAAATAAAATGAATGACACCAAAATGGTCAAAAGAGGATGGTTTAGATATACTTATGCGACCTGTGGCAAATACTTTGTTTCTCTGGGTTTCCAGCTCTTCAATGCTAAAAGAAAGAGAAGGCTGCCTATGTTTTATCTAAGGCTATTTCCAACAATAAAATGCTATGGTCTCAAATATCTGCAATTTGATATTTCAAATAAGGTACCATTATGGTACCAAAAGAAGAGTCGTCTTGGTAATACTTTTGGACAGCACAGACTCAAGACCAATGCAGCATAGAAATCTCTAAGATGACACAGATCCAAATGTAGCAAACATAACACGGTAGTATAATTTAATATGATGACCGTAGTCCAATTTATTCCCTATTTTTACCCCGAGTGAAACCACTGTAGGTTTATTTCCAGAATCTGCTTTTGAATAGCATACTGTAAGTCAAAAATAATTACAGAATATTAAATATCCCAATGGCCTCTGTGAACTACGTCCTAAAATATTCTTCTCAGCTTTCCAGAAAATCATCAGGAGAGTTGGAATAATGGGGAGCTTGTTACTGCTCAATTGTTATGATATAGATGTGGCTTTACTTACATTACTCATTGTTATGGGTATTCTGTATATCAATATACTAAGCCAGTTAAGAGGAACATTTTCTCAAAAATTAAAGAACAAATTCAGTCCACTAGAATTACTTCAGTAGATAAGAACCAGTAGGAATCTTCATGGTGAACAGAAGGTTTTGTGGGAAGATATCTGGCGATAAAAATCATCAGGAAGAACCAGAAATAGGGAAAAGGAGATAGATGCCTATTTGTGGAAAAGGCCAGAATAAGGAAGACAGAGTTATAAAGAAAGCAAATATCTCTTGTTCAACACTAGTAGAAAGATGGTAGACTTTAAAAAAAAAAAAATAGAAAAGAAGAGCAAGATTTGCATTCTCAATTAGAAATTCTGGAGTTATTAGTACAAGATAGAGATTCCAGAATTACCGGAGGGACATACATGCCAAGTATACAGAATAATTTCTAAGCCACTCAAACCAGTGTCACTTTGGAGAACCTATTCTTCACCTGGCGAGAAGCAAGACCAAGACACTGCATTTGAAAAGAGAACTCTAACTCTGCTTGAAGAAGGCATGAAGAAGGGCATGACTCTTCCAGTCAACATTGTTTAGCTTCTATGTTGAACTGGCATATTAATGTTTTTACAGTTAGTTTCTAAAACCCTTTTCCAAGAAAAAAAAACTGTTTCAGTAGAGATTAAGTATTTGTGTACTTTGTAAAACATCTTTACTTTCCAATCATTTTCCATCAAACCAGAAGCAGTGCCTGAATAATTCCTTGAAGAAAATTCTAGCCTAGCCCAGAGCTGGGATCAAAGGTAAGGGCAACCATGACATTAGGATACGGCCACGAGGTGGCAGCAACAGGCACATATGTGGCCCCTGGAAAGGCCAGGTGACAACGGATTATAAACAAAACAAAACTTGAAAGGCAGGAGAATTTCAGCAGCCAAATCTCAGGAAGATGCTTGGAAATTGACTAGATCGGAGATGGAAAAAAGACAGAAACAAGGGACTAGAAACAAGAAACAATACTGAACTTATGCTGTCAGGGTTACTGGAGTGGGAGTTGACTATGCTTAGGCTTCCCTGGTTCATCAAAGCATGTGGTATCAACACTGGCACATTTTTCTTCCCTTCGGTGCTACCCATGGGGCTGAACGCCCAGGATTCAGCCCAGCTGTGGTATCCCACGGTACCTCCCTTCCATAGAGGGGCCTCACACTGCAACCCTTTCCTAAAGACAGGGACCAAATGATCTCTGATGCAAGCCAGAACATTTTTGCATGTGAAACTAAATGCTCTTAATCATCCCACCAGGACATTAGACACAACCCCAGCTGTTAGGGCAAATAAAGACGCATGCTCAGTCATCCAGTTCCTAACTCTTTCCTTCATGTGTGTGCATGCACACTCAGTCCTGTCCAACTCTTTGCGAACTACGAACTGGGGCCTGCCAGACTCCTCTGTCTATGGAATTTTCCAGGCAAGAATACTGGAGCAGGCTGCCATTCCTGCTCCAGGGGATCTTCCCAACCCTGGGATTGAATCTGTATCTCTTGCGCCTCCTGCATTGGCAAGCAGATCTTTACCACTGCGCCAGCTGCGAAGCCCCCTTTCCTTCACGAGAACTTCTCAAGTCCTCAGAGCCCTGGTAGGTAGGTGAATTGAACTAGCCTTTTTGTTTCCTCCATTCAAGACTGCCAGCACACTGTACACAAACTCTCAATAGGAGTTTGCAAATTGAATAATAGCAGCTAATGATTTGTTAGTACACTCAAAGGACATTTGATTTAATACACAAACTGTGTGACTTTACAGATGAGGAAAATCCAGATTCAGAGAGGTTAAGAATCACTATCAATATAGCAGAAAGTGGCAGAACCAGAGCCCCAGGGACTTCCTAAGACTATGGTTGGCCTCAAAAAAAGTATTATTGGTTCCCTCTCTGAACAAGAACCCAATGAATCTTGACTCGAATCTTTGGTGTCATTTTTTCTTTTTCCCACATCACGGAATTTATCATGTATCTTTTTACCTATCAGAAGTCTCTGGTATAAATGCATGGTCTCTTATAGGATATAATCTCTAAGTTTAAAAATCTTACCACTGCACAAAAGAGAGAATTTAGCATTCCTTTGTTATCTGACATTCTCAACTTCATTAAAAGCCCTTAGAATGTGCTGTTTTTTCTTTAGGAAAAACTGATCTCCATTTTTCTGCTCCTCTTGAGAAAAAATTGATTACCCCAATCCCATGCAAGGAAGTCAGTCAATAAATGTTGAAATACAATAATAATAATGACTAGAAAGCTCCATGTTCTTCCTTACCCCTGCAGGTTGCCATGGTTACCACTAAAATATTGCTTTGTTTCACTGGTTGGTTCCTCTATTCTTTTACATAAGATTCCTCAGGGTTTACAGCTTTCCCTTCCTCTCTCCTTTCACTTGCTTAGGATCAATGACTGTCACCTGTACAACATACCTGTGTTATGTACCTGTGACTATTCAATGTAAACTGAAGGACATTATTTCTCAGGAAACTCGAAGAATCAAATTATGTGAATGAGTTTAAAGGACAGAAATGTGAGAACACTGTGATAAAAATCACAACACTTTACTTTTCCAACTGGGTCAAATTGCAAAAGGATGTGAAAAAATAGAATTTGTATAACTAAGTTGCTGTGGTTTCCTGATAGAATAAAAAATAGTTCTTCTTGAGAAGAAATGCTTGTATAAGACATATTTGAATACTGAACAGACATATTTCATGTTTCTCCCCCAAAACAATCAAAAGGAGCTCCTGTTCTGGGTATAATGTTTCTGTGACCCAAAAAGGTACTTCCACATGAAGTACACATGAAATTTTTCCCTTGGATTGTTACTCTGGTGTTAGCTTATCTTGAAGCTGGGATTCTGCTTCTCAGCCCTCCAAATGATCCATTGTTGTTCCCTAAAATAGTCCGTGTGTTAGTGAATATGTCTGCCATGTTCAAAAGCCCTCCACTCTAGTTTTCCATGAAGCATAGCTTGGTAACACTTCTGAAGTTGCATATCCTGGTGTTAAAATAGTTCTGGCTGCTTTCAGCAATCCCATTCATCCTACACCAACAGTTATTGGCTATTTTCTCATTCATTTCCTGTATCAGTCCAGCCTAGAGACTTGGTTGCCTGCCTTAGAATTCATCTTTTCTAATCTCGTTTTGTAACTTAACATTTATCAGATGATGAGGCTTCCAAGAACGAGGCATAGTGTTTGAAGTTAGACCTTTAGGCTACAAGCAACCAATGTCCACTTTATAGCTCTGGTTGAGACATCTTAAGTGCAGAGCCATGATGAATGTTCTCTTTCTAGATGTTACATTATGTAAAATTGCTGCTACTTAGCCATTTTGATCTACATAAATGATGGTATCATATAATTCAGCCTAGAGCTGAGCAAGAGAAGAGAAGATGTTGCCTGTGTGGATTTTGGCATATACACAACTCCTTAGCCTCTGGAGGAGGGCATGCAACCCTCTCCAGTATTCTTGCCTGGAGAATCCCATGGAAGCAGAGCCTGGTGGGCTATAGTTCATGGGGTCACGAAGAGTTGGACACAACTGAGCGACTAACACTTTCATCCTGTCTTTCTACACAAAGTGAGACTCTTGAGCCTCAGTGAAAAACTGGAGGCACTATCAAGTTCTTGTTGGAGAACACTAAATTATTCAAAGGCAGGTGGATAAATCACGAATGAATTAACTGTGCTTCCTCCTGTTCCTCTGTCTCACTTACAGTTGCCAGAAGGCAGCATAAAGAAAACAGAAAAGTCAACACCACGACCAGCTACTCACAGGGCCTGCGGAGAGCACAGAAGACAGAAAGGTGAAACTAAACTGCTTTCTTTGGAGGCAGGGAGTTAATCTAAAACATGGGTTTCTCATCAGGCTTTGCAAGGCTCCCAACCCAAGAAATATGCGAGGATTTCTTTGAAAGGGAGATAGAAAAATGAATGGGCTAATATTTTCCACGTCTCATTGAACTAAGAGATACTGAATAGTTATTATATCTTAGGCCATGTGCACTATAGCATCTCAGTTTATCATGGCCCTCACACAGTCACTAAATAAAAATATAATTTGATCAAATAAAAGAGAGGTGTCACTGTGAGAGAACCAGACAGCAGAAATGGCATTGGGGGAAATGAGGACCCATTGAGATGTGAGGTCTGTCTGTATCAGCAACTCGTACTTGATAATGATGTACAGAAGACTCAGTTCTGCATGTTTTATGGCTCTTCACTTGACTAACCCTACAATTCTCTGGCTTGCTTTATTATTTTATGACCTTAATGATAGCAGTGGTGGATCTTACACTTAAAAGAACTGGCAAGTAATTTTTTGTGCATCTCCTCCATAGCAGAATATTATACATTGCCTCTAAGAAGTTGTATGTCCCTCATTATGTTATTAAATCCTCTGTGCTTGACAATTTTTACCTGTAAAACAAAGAGGTTAAATGACAAAACAATCTTAAAGTCCCTTCCAGTGGAAAGATGGCAGGATTACCAGATTCAGGGGAACTTTTGTAATCAACTCTACATCCCTGAAAGTAGTGAGGTTGAGACACTATGGTTGAGCTTTTTTTCCCAAATGTGGAATAAACATCACATGGGAATATGTGAGATAATTTTAGGTGGGACATGAATATACTTTTTTCAGTAATTATTGGTTTTGTTTTAAACTTCCATTATGGTCACTGATATTGGATTTCTGTTTGTGATAGAAATAAATTTATTGCAACAAATTAGGATTAAAAGTAAAATACGTTAAGAAAAAGTAGTGAGTAAATGTTGGTATGCTGTCTGAAAGGTGGTGGTGAATGGCTGAGGTCTGGGTAACAATGCAGGGGTGATTCTCAATGAGCAAACTGGGGTCAAATTAATCTCTTTTAAGTGGCATTATTTTTTGAAATTTTAAAAAACAGATTTTTTTAGAATTTGCTGAACCTATGTCTAACATTTCTTTATGAAGTTTTCTTCATTGGATGCCTGAATTCTGAGAATCAGATCCTTTTTCAAAGCCATCTTTGAATTTGCAGGTGTCCTGACCTTCTTCAAAGCCATTGTCAAAGAACTGGTAAGGACAGAGGCCTAGGGGTCAAGGCCAGAAGGGCAGCAAATTGATGTGACCCTCTTTAGCCCAGGAAGAACCCTCTGTCTCCCCCATCTTTTTACACCATCGCAGATTCTTTGGAGCCTGCATCTGCCTGGTACTGCTCAAAGCCTTTTATACACATTATTTTGTTTCCTTTTAATAATTCTATAACACAAATATGTTAACCCCATCTTATGTAGAACAAGATTAAGTACTGTAGTCAATGACATGGTTCAAAACTGGTTGAGACAGGGTTAAAGCCTAGATCTCTATAACTGCAAACCAAGGCACTACTTTGGACCTTTGATAAAATGATGTTTTTGAGAGAAAGCTAATTGTTTCTGATCTAGATCCAGAAGTTTCAATTATACTTGGAAAGTACTTCAAAATACGTAGCTGTTAGGTACAATACCCCACTCTAAAGTAAGTGACAAAATCCTGCTATTACCAAAAAAGGGCAGGGGAGGTTGCTTTAAATGATCCTGAGTTTTCATCCTAATTTTTCCTGTGCTAAAGCTTCAAGCAGTTTATTTCAAGGGACTTAGGTATAAACTGAATTGTTTGACTAGAAAGTCAATTTTCCCCTAAAACTGTTTCATTCTTCACCATTCAATTCATAACATGGGAAGCTTACTCACAATTTCAGTTCAGATCAGTTCAGTCGCTCAGTCATGTCCAACTCTTTGTGACCCCATAGACTACAACATGCCAGGCCTCCCTGTCCATCACCAACTCCCAGAGTTTACTCAAACTCATGCCCATTGAGTTGGTGATGCCATCCAGCCATCTTATCCTCTGCTGTCCCCTTCTCCTCTCACCTTCAATATTTCCCAGCATAAAGATCTTTTCAAATGAGTCAGCTCTTCGCATCAGGTGGCCAAAGAACTGGAGTTTCCACTTCAACATCAGTCCTTCCAATGAACATTCAGAACTGATTTCCTTTAGGATGGATTGGTTTGATCTCCTTGCAGTCCAAGGGACTCTCAAGAGTCTCCTCCAATACCACAGTTCAAAAGCATCAATTCTTTGGTGCTCAGCTTTCTTTACAGTCCAACTCTCACATCCATACATGACTACTGGAAAAACCATAGCCTTGACTAGATGGACTTTAATATGCTGTATAGATTGGTCATAACTTCTCTTCCAAGGAGCAAGCGTCTTTTAATTTCATAGCTGTGGTCACCATCTGCAGTGATTTTGGAGCCCCCAAAAATAGTCTGTCACTGTTTCCACTGTTTCTCCATCTATTTGCCATGAAGTGATGGGACCGGATGCCATGATCTTTGTTTTCTGAATATTGAGCTTTAAGCCAACATTTTCACTCTCCTCTTTCACTTTCACAAGAGCTTTTTACTCACAAGAGCTTTTTATTAAAATCTTCTAAGGTTTGGTCACCTAATGCAACCATTTCCTGATTTCATTTTACAACAATACTTTTGATAATGATTCTTAATAAACTCTGAAGACAATGAAATCTATATGTTCATGTGTGCATACACACACACACTGGAAGCGCTAGCTCACTAGTTTAGGCCACCAAATCTAATTTCCTTCAAATGCAAAGAACCTATGACTACAATATTGCAGTGAGTATGCAGTCTGGACCATGGAGTCCTGAAAAAAAAGAATTGGGACTAAGAAACAAGGGAAGGGGCAATTTCTCTAGGGATAGTTTAGATTTGGCAGTTTGTGTTGGGAAGGATATCTTATGCATCTTTGGTTGATGTCACTCATGTCTTCTGATGTAATTTCCTATAGCCTATTCAAATGTCTCAAGAGAAGTTGTTCTTAGATGAATTGAGATTAACAGTGTCTCCTACTGGCCTAGGAAACCTTATAAAAGATGTGTAAGTCCTAATCAGTAGGGAGTTCTCCCATCTCAGGAGATGTATGTTAGCACTATGATATGTACACATGAAAAAAAAAAAAATATATATATATATATATTACATATATGTGATCATACATGTGAAGTTCTAAACACTGGCCTGGCACACCCTACTTATTCAGTAAATGGATGCTATGACTGAGAGATAGCATAGTGACAAGGTCATAGTCTCTAAGGTCAGACTACCTAGACTATTCATCATATAAATAATATATGATTTATGTTGACTAGGGCTTCCCCGGTAGCTCAGCTGATAAAGATTCTGCCTGCAATGTGGGAAACCTGGGTTAAATCCCTGGGTTGGGAAGATCCCCTGGAGAAGGGAAAGGCTACCCACTCTAGTATTCTGAACTGGAGAATTCCATCAACTATATAGCCCACGGGGTCGCAAAGAGTCCGACACTACTGAGCGACTTTCACTATGTTGGCTATGTGACCTTGGGCAAGTCAACCAACCTCTCTGTGCCTCATTTATAAATGAGAATACTGGTAAAGCTTATTTCATAAGGTGACTAAGTTAATGCCTGTGATTAAAATAATGTCTATCATTTAGGGGAAACTGAAAGAATGTTAGTAACTCTTAATTGGTATAATTCAGAATGTTAATTAAATCCTTATATTATTCAAATAATTAGACTGTTTTTAAATTTAAGGTTTCTCTGCCTGAGCAGAGATAAAATTGTTGATATTTAAAAACCAAATAAAAATTATTAAAAAGAATTATGTATGTGAATGTGGAATCATAATATTGTCTTTAAGTAATCCTGAAAGGATGTTGTAAATGTCAAAAATAAAATCATCCAGTTTGATATATTTTATAATAAATCTCTAAAAGGTACACATTTTGATATTAATAAAAATGTTAACAGACATTAGAGGAGCATAGAGCTGATTTTTGTAATCACACAATTTACACATTTGGCATATGATTACCACAAGCAGTTAAACAGTTTTAGACAAAGATACACTATTCATTCCAACATTCCCCCAAATAACTCCAATTCTGAACTTTTTATTTTCATAGCTCGTCACACACCTCCTTGAAAGAATAACTTATGTCTCAGATGACAGAAGAGTTAAGCCTGAAATATTAACTGTGCTATTTATTCCACAGTATGGAAGACAAAGAAACGAAGACCACCTGGTCAAGATTACACATCCAGCAACAGTTATTTTTACCTCCTTTGAGCACCTTTCTTTTGATCCTCTCTGATCCACCCACCATTGGTACTATTGCCACTTTTGTTCAACATTTACAATGTTCCTATTGTTTGTTAGAGAAGGAAAGAGATAACCAAAATGCAGAGGCAAGAGCTAACAGTGATGGGACATCGTATTATACTGGTTAGGCTCTGTGATGAGCATTTGCCCATCAGAAAGTTTAGAAAGTTCAAATAGCTTCTTCACGGTCACACAGTTACTATGTGCCATCATGTGTCTGTTGAAAGTTCCTTCCTGGAAGGCTTTGGGTGTTCTGGTTATCAAACTAATAAAAGAAACCAAAGCTCAGCAGAGAAAAGCTAATGAGGAAAATACACCAAAGATGACTCCAAGTATCTTTAGCCTGTAAAACATTAAACATATTCATTACTCCCATTTCTCAACTTTTCTATAATGAGCATTCACTCATTCAACAACGTGAAATGCACAACTTTAGAAGAATTAAATGTGAAAAAGAAAACAAAGAGAGAGAGAAAGCACTTCTAGGAGAAAATGTTTCCTACCAAGGCTTAAGTTGTTACTCTTCCTACTACTGTTTATGTCTATTTGGGAAACTCAAAGATTTTAAAAAGAAAGAGAGAGAAAGAATCCAATCATAGAAATAAAGCAAAGTACAAGCCAAGGACCTTTCAAGATCCCCTACTTGCTCCCTCCCCCAACCACCTATCCCTCACCAAAACTGCATCATTTAGTATGGAATGGCAAACAATAGGTTTATCACTCTGGCTTTGAAACAGTCTGAACACTCTGTAAACCAGCCAATCAAATGATGTGCCGTGATCTGAATCATAATTAAGTTTCAAAAACATTCTTTTCCAAGTTTTTAACCTCTGTAAAATCTGGATTCAAACTTGCCTCACTGAGTAAGCCACCTACTTGGTAACATCTGGACCATACCTGCCCTTGGTATTGCCTCCCTCTCTGCTCTTTCAACCTTTCTCCTGATCTTCCTTCCATCTACACCAAAGGGTCCTATTCACCTATTCACTGGGACAGCATGGTCTACATGCTTATCTAGGTCAGCCCTTGGGGATGTGGACATACTCAACACAGTCATTTCTCAGAAAAGAAACTGGATTGCAAGCTTTCTTCAAGCCACTGCATTACATTCCCCCATAAAGTGAACATGTTCCCTAACACTTAGGATCATTTTATATAGCTGGTTTTCAGATCAATGTAGCTTCAAATATTAATACATAGTATTAAGGCCTGTGCTTTTATCTTCCTTTTTTCATGGGGACCTACTGACATATTTTCCTGAAGCTTTTTTTTCCTCTCTCATTCTTATTCTCTCATTTTCTCTCTATTTAATCAGCTTGGCCCCTTGGATAATAAATGTTTTATAGTAAGTTTAACCTGGTAGAAGCTTTGTATGAGAATATTTCATAGTGAGATGAAAGATAAAAGAAATAATGTCAACTTAATTACACATCATTCATAACTTCTAGGATCAGAGGATAATGTACTCTTTTATGTTTGCATAAATATGGAGTAATAAGATAATTCCATATCAAAACTAGACATTATACTTCATGTTGCCAGGTGGCGCTAGTGGCAAAGAATCTACCTGCCAAGGCAGGAGACACAAGATACATGTGTTCGATTCCAGGGTACGGAAGATCCCCTGGAGTAGAGAACGGTAATTCACTCCAGTATTCTTGCCTGGATTACTTCATGAACAGAGAAGTCTGGAAGGCTACAGTCCATGGGGCCACAAAGAGTCAGACACAACTGAGTGACTGAGCACACACAAACATACATGTGTGTTTTGTTTTGTTTTGTTTTTTCCACTTTATTTATTTTTTTTATGTTTTTTCCACTTTAATGATGATGTTATTTTTGCCCCAGAAGAAATGTTTTCTCCATAAACAATGCATTAATTGGTTTTAAATTCAGTGTCCTTCATTTAGGAAAACAATAATCTCCTGATCAGCTTCTTTGTACTACCCCAATGCCGTAAAACACAGCCATAAAATATTCAATAGCAGCATATGGGTGAAGGACTTTGTCCTACTATTGTTGATGGAAAAATATAAATAACTCCACTCCCAGTCACAAAATAAAGATGATCAAAAAGCAATCCAAGTTACAACCTGGAGCCCATTGAGAAATAACTGCTAACTGTCATCTAAAGTAGAAAATATCAACATCAGAAGAGAGGAATGATGCAAGGGTCTTAGAGGAAACTTTCTCTTCTCCACACCTTCCCTCCTCCAATTATTCTCACCATATAGACACACACACATGTACACACACACACAGGCAAACATATCCCAAAGGCAGTGGATAGAGGAATGACGTTAACATTTGGTATATTTTCCCCTTAAGTCTATGTCCTTATTTATTTAAACACACATAGAGATCCTTCCTTATCAGTACTATTTAAAAACATGTTTAAACTCTATCAACATTCAGTTATTCAGCATTCAAAATTAACTTGGGAAATGACCACACTGTACTTCTCAGATCTGAACACCAGTAAGAAAATCTGTGTGCATTCTATTTACCAAGAAAGCTTAAAAATAAGCATAGCAATTAAAATGAATATGTAATAAAAAGTTTAAATCATTTTTAAAATCCAAAGCCTAATTTCATTGCTTCCTTAATGCCAATTTTAGACCTGCTTTACTACCAGGAGGGTTAAGTGAAATAACCCATCTGAACATATCATAACATTTATTTCTTTGCATATTTTATTCGATAAATATTGGCAGAGTTTGAATCTACTGTTGCTCATGGTGAAATGAACCACTGCCATGGAAATACGTAAAAATGGAAGGGTCCCAGGTTTTAAAAAAAGCCAACATAGCATAAAGCTTAATTTTTGCCAAGAAGCTTAGTAGTTAATACAATAGGTTCCTTTTAATATACCTTCTTTCTCCATCTAGAGAATTTTAGGTCCATAGGAAAACTAAATTGGTTTTTCCTAAGTGGGTTCATTTAGAAACAGGCTTACAACTAATATCATCTCCAGTGGGTTAAGGTTCATCAGTTTTGCTCTGGCACCATCCTGCCTGGGTACCATCTGCTGGTAAAACAAGTTAGTATGGCAATGAGGAAGATGGTGTGCTATGGAGAAGTTAGAAATGTTGGTGGACCTACACATTTTTCCTGCCTCTGGGGCAGAGTTTACATCCTCAAGAAAGAGGAGAGGAATGATGAATATGCTCTTGAATGAGCGTGGAGAGGAACAGCTGTTGACAACAAATCGATTTCATTGGTCGATTTCAACAGAGCAGGCAGGGGTCCTGGAGCTGCTGTGAGTTGCAGCGCCTGGCCACCAGGGTAGTTAAGATCATTAAGACAATTTGAGAGTGCCTTCCTGGAGAAGCCAAGAGCTAGCATCACTGCAGAGGGAGGACAAAGTGGAATTCTGACCCCCAAGGCACTCCACAAGCCTTCAACAGAGAAAGGAACAAACAGCAGGGTACACGGCGAAACACTGCTTGCTACCCTGTCTTCAGGACAGCCCTGTTGCCAGATGAGAAAACGAATAGGTCTTTCTAGGTCCCACTGTGCAGCTTCCAGAGCTCACTGTGGAATTTGCCATCTTCCTAAATCTCATGCAGGCACTCTAGGAGATGAAACTCAAGTGGCTTCCAAATCCATTCTCTGTGTGCAAGAAGCCAGTGGGCGCCTCCTCATCTTTCTGGATACCTTTTATGGGAGCAAAGTTACCTAATGTCAAAACACACGAGCAGAAAAGCAGGATGAACCACAAGTGCAGGAAACTGCTGTCTACAACAGCCAAATATTTAGATTCTAGGAAAAAAGGTTTCCAAAGGCTTCATTTCCTGAATATACGTGCCAGATGTACATGTCTAGGGATCCAATTTCCGAGATGGTTTGTATCCAGTTCTTAAGCCCGCATCGTTTACATATCTCAAACAGCCTGTGTGTATAAGAGAAGAAACTAAATTCGTGGTTAGGAGAACCTTTTGTAGGTGGAATTTAGTTGTAGCTGTGTCTGCATTTACTTGACTAGAGGTGTTTGCAGGGAACTGTTAGAAAATGCAAATACAAAGACCTCTTCCAAATAGAAGTAATTCCTCTAAAAGCTGTAAAGGGTTTTCTCTTAAAAAAAAAAAAAAAAAAAAAAAAGATCTCCTAGAATTCCACTGTCATCTTTTCAAAGACCAAACCTTCAGTAAAGTGCCAGAAACTTGGCACCACTGTTTAGAATGATGGATGAACGGCACAAAAATAAACATTTTCCAAATGCCTTCTGATGAAGACAAATTTACAGGACATTATAATTTCCCAAAGCTTAAACAAGACCTTTTTCTATTTTTTTAACCTTTTAGAAGACTTCTTATCAGCATCAGTGTTTACTTGTGACTGTTATTAGAAGTCAGTGAATACTTTGTGAATTCTTTTCCCTAACACTACTGAAAAAAAAAAAAAAAAAAGATTAATAAAGCTCTGTGCTCACTGTGATCAGCATTCTGAGTCGACTGACTCAGAAGGGTTCACTGTGCTTTTCAATACTGCCTCCTTTAAATGAAGGATAAGGTAAAAATTAAATCACCAAGAAAGAGAGTTGCTAAAAAAAAAAATGCTTTTGAAAAAGGAATCTTTAAAATGCTTAACAATCCATTTTGGGGAGGAGGTAAAAAGGAACCCTGGAGTGAGGAAGTGGTGATGAAATAGAGAGGGCTAACAAAAGGGCCAGGGAAGATGGAAAAGGAAGAAGGGAACTATAAACATGCATATCTACAGAATTAGAAAGGTTCATGTAAAGTGATTTATTCCGTTTCTTGGTCTGCAAGCCCATGATAACTAAAGTCAGCCTTTCTCTAAGGTTGCCCTTTCCAAATGGTGGCCACTAGTCAAAAGCGGCTGTTCCATACTTGGTACATGGCAAGAGTGGACCATGCTCGAAGTACAAAACAGACACTGACTTTGAATACTCAGCATAAAAAGAATGTAAAACAGCTCACTAAGAGTTTTTATAACAACAACATTTTAGATATATTTAGTGAAATAAAACACATTGCCAAAATTCATCTCACCTATTTTTGACTTACCTTTAATTTTTTTACTTTTTAATGTGGCTATAAGAAAATTTTAAGTGATATACATGGCTTGCATAGATTATACTTAGATATTTGGATTTGATAGCATTGCTTTACTAGCATTGCTTTACAGGTTTTAAAAAGCTATTTGAATCTATTTACCCATGACTATTTTTTAATTTGAGAAAAACTGTAGTAGCCTGTCCCAAACTTTCTCAAATTATCATTGTTCTGTCAGCCATACTGGTTCTTCCTTGGTGATTCTAACACTTGAACTACACTGAAACGTAGGCCCACTCCCACCCTCACATAAGGAAAGGCACGAGGACAGATGGTGGATACACATTCATCTGTTCCTTTTTTAAAAAGAAAAAATTTAATTGAAGTATAGTTAATTTACAATGTTGTGTTAGTTTCAAGGGTACAGCAAAGTGATATATACGCATGTGTATATCTATATATGTATACATATATGTATGTATATAAACACACATACATTAAGACACATGCATATATATATATATATATATAATATTCTTGTCCATTACAGGTTACTACAAGATATTGAGTATGGTTCTCTGTGCTATAAGTAGGTCCTTGTGGTTTACCTCTTGTATATATAGTGGTGTGTTTCAGTCCTGGGTGTTCATTGGTAGGACTGATGTTGAAGCTGAAACTCCAATATTTTGGCCACCTGATGCGAAGAGCTGACTCACTGGGAAAGACCCTGATGCTGGGAAAGATTGAGGGCAGGAGGAGAAGGGGACGACAGACGATGAGATGGTTGGATGGCATCACTGACTCAATGGACATGTGTTTGGGTGGACTCCAGGAGTTGGTGATGGACAGGGAGGCCTGGTGTGCTGCGGTTCATGGAGTCGCAAAGGGTTGGACACAACTGAGTGACTGAACTGAACTGAAGGTGTTAATCCCAAACTCCTAATGTATCCCTCCTCCCCACCTCCATCAGTTCTTTTATATAATACATGCTATTGAGAAAGCAGAATAGGAGACATGCAATACAAAAAGGAGAACTGGTTTGGGAAAAATGTAAATTGGAAAAATTAAGAAGAACCAGATGGAAGAAAAAAATCTTGTCTTAAGAATTTAAACTTAAACTGAAATGCATTCACTGAAATCCACCTTATACTCTACTCTGTATTTTCACCAGAGTAATGATCGGTTACCTGAATCATTCAGGAGTCATCACGAAAGGCTTGAAAAATGTTTTTACTTCAGTATCTTTAACTATACAGCTGGGAGTCTGGATCTGATGAGTTGCTAAATCCCTTCGAGCCTGAACCTGTATTGACAATTCTATTTTAGAGCCTTTGAAGTAACCATTACCCCAAGTGAAGACTCTCTTCTCTCCATTATCTGTGGGGCCAGGTTCATGACAATTAGGCCTCAACATAAAGCCTATTTCTAAAGCGAGCTCTTCCCCAACCACCTATGTGGTCCTCCTGTCATTCTATCAATCATTCTATTTTATTTTCTCCATTGAAATTATATTGAGATGATTTTTTTTTTTTGCTTTTATTTCTTTACTTATATTCAGTTCAGTCGCTCAATCATGTCCAACTCTTTGCGATGCCATGAACTGCAGCATGCCAGGCCTCCCAGTCCATCACCAACTCCCAGAGTTTACCCAAACTCATGTCCATTGAGTCAGTGATGCCAGCCAACCATCTCATCCTCTGTCGTCCCCTTCTCCTCTTGCCCCCAATCCCTCCCAGCATCAGGGTCTTTTCCAATGAGCCAGCTCTTCCCATAGGTGACCACAGTACTGGAGTTTCACCTTCAACATCAGTCCTTGCAATGAACACCCAGGACTGATCTCCTTTAGGATGGACTGGTTGGATCTCTTTGCAGTCCAAGGGATTCTCAAGAGTCTTCTCCAACACCATAGTTTAAAATCATTGATTCTTCGGCGCTCAGCTTTGTTTATAGTCCAATTCTCACATCCATACATGACCACTGGAAAAACCACAGCCTTGACTAGACAGACCTTTGCTGGCAAAGTACTGTCTCTGCTTTTTAATATGCTGCCTAGGTTATTACAACTTTTCTTCCAAGTTAATAAGTGTCTTTTAAGTTTATGGCTACAATCACCATCTGCAGTGATTTTGAAGCCGAAGAAAATAAAGCCTGCCACTGTTTCCACTGTTTCCCCATCTATTTGCCATGAAGTGATGGGGCCGGATGCCATGATCTTCATTTTCTGAATGTTGAGCTTTAAGCCAACTTTTTCACTCTCCTCTTTCACTTTCATCAAGAGGCTCTTTAGTTCTTGTTCACTTTCTGCTATAAGGGTGGTGTCATCGCATATCTGAGGTTAATGATATTTCTCCCAGCAATCTTGATTCTAGCTTCTGCTCCATCCAGCCCAGCGTTTCTCATGATGTACTCAGCCAAATAAGCAAGGTAACAGTATAGAGCCTTGATCTACTCCCTTTCCTATTTGGAACCAGCGTGTTGTTCTATGTCCAGTTCTAACTGTTGCTTCCTGACCTGCATACAGGTTTCTCAAGATGCAGGTCAGGTGATCTGGTATTCCCGTCTCTTGAAGAATTTTCCACAGTTTACTGTGATCCACATAGTCAAAGCCTTTGGCATAGTCAACAATAATGATAAGAAATAATAAATATGTATATATATAATAAATTATATGTATAATTATATATAATTATGTATATAGATATATTATAAATAATAATAAATTGCTTATATTACTTGCTTATATTTATATATATATTGTGTTTGCTGTCCATTCATTCATTCAACTATTCATTCACCCCACAAGAATATAGACTTCATGAGAGAAAGGATCTTGTCTGTTATGCTCACTGCTCTATCTAGCTCACAGAGAACAGTGCCTGATATATACAAGATGCTCAGGAAATGTTAAGGATATGAATAAATCAACCAGACCTAGCTCTTAGATATACTCAACTAAGACAGACGTTGACTGACTTAACAGAATCTACCAACTAATTCATGTATTAAGTGAAGTGAAGTCGCTCAGTCCTGTCTGACTCTTTGTGACCCCATAGAATATAGCCTGAGTGGGTTGCCACTTCCTTCTCCATTTATTAACATTATTAATAATTATTAACTAAAGTGAAAGTGTTAGTTGCTCACTGGTGTTCAACTCTTTGCGACCCTGTGGACTGTAGCCCGTCAGGCTCCTCTGTCCATGGAATTCTCCAGGCAAGAGTACTGGAGTAGGTAGCTATTCTCTTCTCGAGGGGATCTTTCCAACTCAGGGATCAATGCTGGGTCTCCTGTACTGCAGGCAGATTCTTTACCATCTGAACCACCATGGGAACCCTAAACTATTGACTAATTCATTTCTTAACTGATTTCATTGAATTTATTAACTAGCATAACTGTTAATGAAGGGTGGAAAGCCAAATTTGGAAAACCGGGAGAACAGAGGGAGGCCATACAGCCTTGCAGAACCCCAATAATCAGAATCTCACCATGAACCCTGCCCAGCAGGGACACCTGTGCCTGGTACCCAACACCCAAAGCTCTAGCTCTCCACCACTGGATGACACCACTAGGTTTAGACATTGGTTGTCGCTGAAGTTACCATTTCCACAGCTGCCCTTAGAAATTGTATGCTGCTGCCATTTGAACCATCACCAAAAAGTAATTCTGTATTGATCTGACTTCTTTGTGTCATAAACTCCAAACATAGAATTCTGACTGTGTGCATCTGGTTATCCAAATCTCAGTTACATGGCTCATGCCTTACCTGCTTGGGAAAAGGTAATGAGAATCTAGTATTTTTTTTTTCCTTATATATAAGGAAAAGGATTCTGTTTTGGTGCAGTTCCAGTTTGAGTCCAAAGGCTAACCACCTAGGAGAGCACATGGTGGAATTTGTAGACTGGAGGTCACAGTCTCAGAACTCAAGAAGAGCCAATGTTTCAGGCAGAGTCAAAAGGCAGGAAAAGATCAATTTCTCAGTTCAAGGTAATCAGACAGGAGGAATTTCCTCTTCCTCATGGTAGAGTCAGCTCTTGTCTTCAAGCCAGGGCTTCAACTGATTAGATGAGACCCACCCACATTAGGGAGGTACAATCTGCTTTACTCTACTGATCCAAATGTTAATCTCATCCAAAAGCACCTTCACAGAAATACCCAGAGTAATGTTTGAACAAATATCTGAGCACCCCATGGCTCCAGTCAAGTTGATATACAAAATTAACCATCACACATGCCCAATCAGGGACAATCAACCATTCAACTCAAAGCCAAACATTTTGCCATGCTATTCTTTACCCAACTATTTGCCTAGAAACCTGCTTTAGTACTCTTTGGTTCCTTATTGGTGATGGTGGTGGGAGGGTATTCTCCTTTTATGATTCCTGGGTTAAAATGTTAAAGATGGACAAAATGGACTAGAGAGACAATGGTTCAGGATGTTCAGTTCAGTCACTCAGTCATGTCTGACTCTGTGACCCTATGGACTACAGCATGCCAGACTTCCCTGCCCATCACCAACTCCTGGAGCTTACTCAAACTCATGTCCATTGAGTCAGTGAAGCTATCCAACCATCTCATCCTCTGTTGTCCCCATCTCCTCCTGACTTCAATCTTTCCCAGCATCAGGGTCTTTTCCAATGAGTCAGCTCTTTGCATCAGGTGGCCAAAGTATTGCAGTTTCAGATTCAACATCAGTTCTTCCAATGAATATTCAAGACTGATTTCCATTAGGATTGATTGGTTGGATCGCCTTGCAGTCTAAGGGACTCTCAAGAGTCTTCTCCAACACCGCAGTTCAATAGCATCACTTCTTAAGCACTCAGCTTTATAGTCCAACTCTAACATCCATACATGACTACTGAAAGAACTATAGCTTTCACTAGATGGACCTTGGTTGGCAAACTAATGTCTCTGCTTTTTAATATGCTGTCTAGGTTGGTCATAACTTTTCTTCCAAGGAGCAAGTGTCGTTTAATTTCATGGCTGCATTCATCATCTGCAGTGATTTTGGAGTCCAAGAAAATAAAGTCTGTCACTGTTTCCATTGTTTCCCCATCTATTTGCCATGAAGTGATGGGACTGGATGTCATGATCTTAAGTTTTCTCAATGTTGAGTTTTAAGCCAACTTTTTCACTCTCCTCTTGGGGAGACCTGAAAAGCTAAAGTAATTACACATCTGAAAGCTATCATTTAGATAGATCTATCAACTGTTGTCAATGGAATGACACAGAAACCACATGCCCATTTGCAAACTGAAATGTGACATGAACCTGAGTAAGAGACACATTCTGCCTTCTAGGAGGAAAGGACATCTGATTCATGGCATGCTCTGCCAAGGTACAGCTGGGTGAGCCAAACGGCTCCCTGCCAGTTAATCCTGAGAAACAAGGAAAGGCAGTGGCATGTTACATAAAGGGATGAAAGACTTGTTATAAAAAGGAGCCTGACAACTGCTGTGAGATTAATTATACTCCCTTTGCCAAAATCCCATCAATATTTAAAAGCAATAAAGGAAACAATTTCCTGAGTTATTCCTTGTTTTCAAGATGGTCAAAATTTGCCCTCAGAAAACCATCAAAGAAAGTCAGGAAAAACATAAAGTGCAAAAGAAATGAACCCTAATGGGAGAGCAAATACAACCTCTAACGTGCCAGTGAGTCAAGGTCTCTGGGTGAGATGCAGTCTCACTTCTGTAACACAACGTCGTTACTGGAAAAGGTCAACAATTTCACACACGCACAAATGAGTTTTCAGTCATAGGCGAGTCAAGTCAAAGTTACTATCTTTGACATTAAAAAGGCAGTGCTAAGAAAGCATTATCACCACACAGATGGTTGGACACGGTCCTTTAGGTAGTCTCAAAAGTCTTATCAATATCTAGAGTTTGGATTCTAGAATCTGAATTTCTCAGTTAAGATTGAACAAATTTTAGTGAAGTAAAATTTATGAAAAGTGAAGCACTTCCACCAGGTATAACATTTCAGGAGGTATCATAAAACTCAGTAATCAAGATAAATGAATAATATTTTAATGCATAAAATAATGTTTAATGCATTAAATTATTATATCATATTATTATTACTACAATGCAATAAATTATCATCTATAGAGTCCCTTGGACTGAAAGGAGATCCAACCAGTCCATCCTAAAGGAAATCAGTCCTGAATAGTCATTGGAAGGACTGATGCTGAAGTTGAAACTGCAATACTTGGCCACCTGATGTGAAGAACTGACTCACTGGAAAAGACCCTAGTGCTGGGAAAGACTGAGGTGGGAGGAGATGGGGATGACAGAGAATGAGATGGTTGGATGGCATCACCAACTCTATGGACATGAGTTTGAGTAAGCTCCGGGAGTTGGTGATGGACAGGGAAGCCTGGCATGCTGCAATCCATGGGGTCACAAAGAGTCAGACAAGACTGAGCGACTGAACTAACTGAATGCATTAAAAAAAATCAGCAAACTCTGGCTCACAGGCTGGCTGCCTGATTTTATAAATAAAGCTGTGTTGGAATCAGAGTTGTAGCCTGTTTTTATATATTTATATTTATGATTTTATTATGTTATTTATCACGGATGTCTTTTGCATTGATTTTTAAATATTGCATGAAAATATTTATCTTGAATACTGAGTTTCTGGCATGCCCTTAAAATTTGCACCCTGGATGTTTCACTTGGTTCACCCCAGTATTAGCTCTGCTATGCACCTTTTTGAATCAAATGACTCCTAAAGTTATCTGGCTCGACATACTACAGTTATTCACTTTCACTCAGTATTATACTTTGCTAAGTGAATTAAGCACATGATCTACTTCACTCTGGCAACACCTCCATAAGAATGTTATTTCCGCATTTTACAGGTGAACACCTCAAGTTTCCTAAACAGGATAATACGGCAAAGCCAGAATGTGGTAAATCAGGGTGCAGTTCCCTGGAGTTTGATGGTCCATGATATTAATCACCACTTGAAGAATTTACAGGTTTCTTACAAGGAAAACTGCTTTACATTGTTTGTGACATCATGTTTTGATACTCTTGAGGAACTTCTTTCCTTCTAGTTGTACTTGTTTACTGAATTAATAAAAATGATCAAATACAACTTGCATCACTTTCTTGAAGAGTCAAAGGTGGATGAATACTATTATCAAACACCTTGATTTGTGCAGTGCAGAAGAAGGTGTTTTTGGATATAATATAATCTAGTATGTCATTAAAATTAAAGATTAAATCCTTTAATATCTACACTTGTGTGCCTGGTCACCTGGAATTATCCTAATTTGGTCAACAGAGTAACTTGATAGTTTAGACAGGAGAAACTTGGGGGCAGCTTTGGAAACACACTTAGATGTGCACAGTCAAGGGGACCCTGTCCTTCTGTAGGGCAGAAGATATCTCTCCTCCACGATAGCCTTCCTACTCAAAGCATTTTCTACTGTTAGTTTCAACCACGATAATGTCATGTTAGTCACAGCAGTGAATATGGTCGAGACTTGCATTCACATCTCAAACCCTTCTCCCTAATGTGCAGAAACACAACACACTCCTGGGGCTTATTATACCTTGAAGATCTCTTCCACTGCGGAAAAATTACCTCCACTCAGTCACTCAGTTCCCCTACCCACTGTTCCTGCTTAGTTGATCATTTTTTTTTCTTATTTTAATCATATCTTGATTATAGTTTTTCGGTCATCTTGCCCACAGTCCCTTTGAAGGGAAGTTGCCCAGTCAAGCGTTCCTGTGAAAGGGATAAGCTCGCTTTAGATGAGGTGACCCTGGCCTGGCTCTACCCCTCGATGTGAAGCAGGGAAAACATAAAAACTAATAGCAGTCAACACAGAGAATAAGCAGTGATCTATTAAATCCGTGTGTGTGTGTGTGTGTGTGTGTGTGCGCTCAGTCATGTCTGACTCTTTGTGATCCCACGGATAGTAGCCTGCCAGGCTCCTCTGTTTATGGGATTCTCCAGGCAAGAAAACTGGAGTGGGTTGTCATTTTCTTCTCCAGGGGATCATCCCGACTCAAGGATCAAACCTGTGTCTCTTGTGTCCCGTGCATTTGCAGGCAGACTCTTTACCACTGTGCAACCTGGCAAATCCCCAATCTATGAAATATTCTGGCTTAAAATCATGGTGGAACCAACCAGAATCTTTGCCTCCAGGAATCTGACCTAAGAAATAAACCAGAGAATGAGGTATTTCTCCTTAAGAAACAAATGCAAAGGAGAGGTGCATGAGGATGTATGGCTGAAGAGTCTGCGGCAACCTTCTTTTGAAGTTATGACAAAAATCAAAATGTGATCAATGCCACCTGCCCCCGCCCACTTCACTTCTTCATTTCATCCCATAATTCATGTTGGTGATTTTCATCACTATGTAGATTTAGATGAGGGAATGAATCTGGTCTTCTTTGCATCTTAATTAATTTATTAAGATGCCACCATTATGGTCCTCTTTCCTTTCTATTTAGATAGAAATTCATTTTCTAAAACTCCTACTCTTCAGAGAGTCCAAGGACTGACTTAACTGATGGTTCAGACTTGGAAGAGCCAAGGTAGACCACACTTTATTTTATTTCTGTGGGGTTTTTGCTTGCCTATGATATTTTTTTACATTTTGTTCAAACATTGACCGGGGGGTCCATATAGTGGGTTTGGGAAAGATCAAAGTCAATCACAACTTTTGTGAGCAAAACAAAACATCCAGCAGAGGAAACGAGAGCATTTATTTTTATCCAGATAGAGTTTGGAATGATTCAGAACACTCTGTAGCGGCTGCTGAAAAAGGCACCTCATGTAAAATAAATCATCCACTATGGCAAAATGCGGTCAATGCTCATGTCAACAAGGGACTGAAATATTCAAGGAAAGTAAACAGTTTTGCAAATAGCAACAGATGAGTTTCTATTATCCCCTATTTCTTTTTGACTGGCAGGAAAAACAGTGGAACAAAATCAGTCCTATTAGCTCTGAGGAGCTAATCCCTTTCCTCCCTGGAGCACACCACCAAACTTAGAAGACAATAAATTCCTCCCTGAGACCAGATAAAAAATGATAATGTACTTTAGTGATAATGTGTGTAAGCCACAAAAGGCAAAACCAGAGTGTGAATATTCTCTCCTAAAAGGATAGGACCATAAATCTTTCTTAACAGACACATTACCACTGAATAGCAAGAGGAACTTCACAACAAACACAGAAAACCATAACAAAAGATTCCATCTGACTGACACCAACAAGAGTAGCAAGTCTCACCAATAGTGCACCTCTCATGAAAATAATTGCAATGATTTCCTAGAGCCACAATTATTAAATATGGGCATTATTTTGTCTGCTCACACACAAAAAAGAGAACATTAAGTTATAGCTGTGAAAAGAAGAGAAGAGAAAAGCAAAGGAGAAAAGGAAAGATATACCCATTTGAATGCAGAGTTCCAAAGAGTAGCAAGGAGAGATAAGAAGGCCTTCCTCAATGATCAATGCAAAGAAATAGAGGAAAACAATAAAATAGGAGAGACTAGAGATCTCTTCAAGAAAATTAGAGATACCAAGGGAGCATATCATGCAAGGATGGGATCAGTAAATGACAGAAATGGTATGGACCTAACAGAAGCAGAAGATATTAAGAAGAGGTAGTAAGAATACACAGAAGAACTATAAAAAAGATTAAAAACAAAAAAAAAACAAATGGGACCTAATGAAACTTAAAAGATTTTGCATAACAAAGGAAACTATAAACAAGGTGAAAAGACAGCCCTCAGATTGGGAGAAAATAATAGCAAACGAAGCAACAAAGGATTAATCTCAAAAATATACAAGCAACTCCTGAAGCTCAATTCCAGAAAAATAAATCACCCAATCAAAAAATGGGCCAAAGAACTAAACAGACATTTCTTCAAAGAAGACATATAGATGGCTAACAAACACACGAAAAGATGCTCAACATCACTTATTATCAGAGAAATGCAAATCAAAACAACGATGAGATACCATTACATGCCAGTCAGGATGGCTGCTATCCAAAAGTCTACAGGCAATAAATGCTGGAAAGGGTGTGGAGGAAAAGGAACCCTCTTACACTGTTGGTGGGAATGCAAACTAGTACAGCCGCTATGGAGAACAGTGTGGCGATTTCTTAAAAAACCAGAATTAGAACTGCCATATGACCCAGCAATCCCACTTCTGGGCATACACACCGAGGAAACCAGATCTGAAAGAGACATGTGCACCCCAATGTTCATCGCAGCACTGTTTATAATAGCCAGGACATGGAAGCAACCTAGATGCCCATCAGCAGATGACTGGATAAGGAAGCTGTGGTACATATACACAATGGAATATTACTCAGACATTAAAAAGAATTCCTTTGAATCAGTTCTAATGAGATGGATGAAACTGGAGCCCATCATACAGAGTGAAGTAAGCCAGAAAGATAGAGACCAATACAGTATACTAACGCATATATATGGAATTTAGAAAGATGGTAATGATAACCCTATATGCAAAACAGAAAAAGAGACACAGATGTACAGAACAGACTTTTGGACTCTGTGGGAGAAGGCGAGGGTGGGATGTTTCAAGAAAACAGCATCGAAACATGTATATTATCAAGGGTGAAACATCACCAGCCCAGGTTGGATGCATGAGACAAGTGCTCGGGCCTGGTGCACTGGGAAGATTCAGAGGAATCAGGTGAAGAGGGAGGTGGGAGGGGGGATCAGGATGGGCAATACATGTAAATCCATGGCTGATTCATGTCAATGTATGACAAACACCACTACAATATTGTAAAGTAATCAGCCTCCAACTAATAAAAATAAATGGAAAAAAAAAAAAAAAGATCTTCACAACCCAGATAATGACGATGGTGTGATCACTCACCTAGAGCCAGATATCCTGGAATGTGAAGTCAAGTGGGCCTTAGGAAGTATCACTACGAACAAAGCTAGTGGAGGTGATGGAATTCCAGTTGAGCTATTTCAAATGCTGAAAGATGATGCCATGAAAGTGCTGCACTCAATATGCCAGCAAATTTGGAAAACTCAGCAGTGGCCACAAGACTGGAAAAGGTCAGTTTTTATTCCAATCTCAAAGAAAGGCAATGCCAAAGAATGCTAAAATTACCGCACAATTGCACTCACCTCACACGCTAGTAAAGTAATGCTCAAAATTCTCCAAGCCAGGCTTCAGCAATACGTGAACTCCCAGATGTTCAAGCTAGTTTTAGAAAAGACAGAGGAACCAGAGATCAAATAGCCAACATCTGCTGGATCATCGAAAAAGCAAGAGAGTTCCAGAAAAACATCTATTTCTGCTTTATTGACTATGCCAAAGCCTTTGACTATGTGGATCACAATAAACTGTGGACAATTCTGAAAGATTAGAATACCAGACCATCTGACCTGCCTTTGGAGAAATCTGCATGAAGGTCAGGAAGCAACAGTTAGAACTGGACATGGAACAACAGACTGGTTCCAAATAGGAAAAGGAGTACGTCAAGGCTGTATATTGTCACCCCACTTCTTTAACTTACATGCAGAGTACATCATGAGAAATGCTGGGCTGGATGAAGCACAACTTGGAATCAAGATTGCTGGGAGAACTATCAATAACCTCAGATATGCAGATGACACCACCCTTATGGCAGAAAGTGAAGAACTTAAGAGCCTCTTGATAAAAGTGAAAGAGGACAGTGAAAAAGTTGGCTTAAAGCTCAACATTCAGAAAACTAAGATCATGGCATCCGGTCCTATCACTTCACAGCAAATGGAGAAACAGTGGAAATAGTGGCTGACTTTACTTTTTTGGGATCCAAAATCACTGCAGACAGTGATTGCAGCCATGAAATTGAAAGATGTTTACTCCTTGGAGGGAAAGTTATGACCAGCCTAGACTGCCTATTAAAAGGCAGAGACATTACTTTGACAACAAAGGTCCGTCTAGACAAGCTATGGTTTTTCCAGTAGTCATGTATGGATGTTAGAGTTGGACTACAAAGAAAGCTGAGTGCTGAAGGATTGATGCTTTTGAACTGTGGTGTTGGAGAAGACTCTTGAGAGTCCCTTGAACTGCATGGAGATCCAACCAATCCATCCTAAAGGAAATCAGTCCTGGGTGTTCATTGGAAGGACTGATGTTGAAGCTGAAACTCCAATATTTTGGCCACCTGATGTGAAGAGCTGATTCATTTGAAAAGACCCTGATGTTGGGAAAGATTGAAGGTAGGAGGAGAAGGGGACAACAGAGGATGAGATGGTTGGATGGCATCACCTACTCAATGGACATGAGTTTGGGTAAACTCCAGTAGTTGGTGATGGACAGGGAGGCCTGGCATGCTGCAGTTCATGGGGTCGCAAAGGGTCAGACACGACTCACTGAACTGAACTGAAAAACTCATTCACACTTTATACAGCATATGTTATAGTGATTCAATGTAATAGTACTTTCATCCAAAGGCAACAATGTGTGGTAGTAGGAAAGGATTCTAATTCTGACTTTGCCCTAAGAAGGCAGGGATAGAGGCATGAATTCTAGATGAATCGAAATCTATCTTCCCCTACTAGTTCTGGGATCTTGGACAACCTCTTGATCTCTCATTGCTACAATGTCTGCTTCTGCAAAATAAGGATAACAGCAGAATCCACTTCAAACAGTGTTCATAAGAACAAAAATCAAAACCAATTATATTTGTTCAGGGTTTCTTAACCACGCCATGATTGACATTTTGGGTTAAACAAAAATTTTTTGTGGGGGGAGGGGGCTAACCTGCACACTATAGAATGTTTAACAGTATCTACCCATTAGATATGAGTAATGACAACTTTTAAAAGTCATTAGATATTGTCAGATGTTCCCTAAGGGGCACAATCACCCCCAGTTGATAATCAGAGCTTTAGTGCCTGGTGACTGTCAACTCTTGAATAAATGGGCATTCATACTCTCTTCAGTTGGTCCTATCTGTTGTTCAAAAGAAGAATCCTGTGGCTTTAGGTACATCAATGCAACACGTGGGAAGAAGGGAAATGTTGGTTGACTAAGTGTCATAAAGTGTCTCCACACTTACATGTATACATTAACTCACGCCGTCTTCAAAACTATCTTAGAAAGTCAATACTGGGGGTCCTCCAAAAATCCTTCCCATGAAGAGACTGATTAATTGATGATATTTGTAAATGAAAGTTGAATTGTATATAAACATGTGTGCTGCCACCTTGAACTAAGTTTCAGAACATTGATGAACACATGCATGTCTCAAATGTACATATCTGGGTATTCAGGTAGTTGCTAGGAACGTGAACCATTTTGTGAAGTTGAGGCCAAGTGATGGACCCTAAATGGATACAGCCAAGAGCCTCCCTAGTGATTCTAACAAGTCAGCTTGGATATAAAACCAGGTCCTGTGGTCCAGTGGAATTCACAGGGAGTTTTTTACTTGGAACATACTCCACAAGATTCTGCCTTGAACGTTGGACAATTGATTATGGAGTTCTGAAATATTTTAATTCCGCCAATCAAAAGAATGCCTTGACCACAAATATCCCTACTCACCAAACACATATCACTGAGACTAAAATCAAGGGATTAAGTAGGGATGAAGTTCCACCAGGTTTTCAATATGGCCAGCGAATAGAAATTTATTGGGAGTCCATGGGCACGTTTTTCTGCAGATGGTAATTCCAAACCTTTCACAGGGTCAAAGCAACCCATTCCAGTCCCTCATCTCTCTCTATGCTGAATGCAGTCTTCGGATTGGACTGCTGCAAAAAACGGTCACTAGGAGTGAAGAATCTTAGTTCTAGAATTATCTTGTTTCCTTGTCATCTAATGTACTACCCAATAACCCATCTGTATACAGAAAATACCTTATAAATTATTCTCATATTATTATCTCTATTTCAAAATGTACTCAGTGAGGCTCAGTGAGGTTAACTAAGTTGGGTAAGATCTTAGCAGGACGGTAGGCAAGCAGCAGACTGAAGGGCCTTCCCAGGTGGCTCAGTGGGTAAAGAATCCACCTTCAATGTAGGAGAGACAAGAAACTCTAGTTCGATCCCTGGGTCAGAAAGATCCCCAGGAGGAGAAATGTCAACCCACTCCAGTATTCTTGCCTGAGAAGTCCCATGGACAGAGGAGCCTGGTGGGCTACAGTCCAATGGGTCACAAAGAGTCAGACACAACTGAGTGAGTAAGCAGTAGGAACAGCAGTCGAGTGAAAGTTCATACCTAGAGCTGTTCCGCTGGCCAGGCTGCCGCCTGCTGGCTGACTGGCAACATACGGAGCTGTTTAGCGGCTTGTTAGGGGCGGTGGACAGAAACGAAGGCTCATTAATAGCGAGTCCTATGGGTTGGGATTTAAAAGGATAAACAGTGTTTGAATCGTAGCTCTCAGTTCCACTTATCTTAGATTCTTTTCCTCAGGACTATCTTTATTCTTTGGGGAAGGATAGCAGGATAAGGAACAAAAAGTTTTTCCGTGATGAGTAATGACTCTGCATAACATTAAAAAGTCTCTTGCAGAGTAAAAGTGAATCCATAAATGTTAGGAAAATCAGTTATGGAGAAACGGAAAAAATGGTATCTTTGAAGGATTCTGTGCTGGGAATTTTTCTTAATTTATTTACTTATTTTAATTGGAAGCTAATTACTTTACAATATTGTAGTGGTTTTCCCATACATTGACATGAATCAGCCATGGGTGTACATGTGTTCCCTATCCTGAAATCCCCTTCCCACACCCCTCCCTTGTGCTGGGTATTGCTAAGAAATACTGAATGAAAACTTACATCCAAAGCATAGACAAGACAAATTGTCATGTAAAAGTCTTGAAATTGGCTACTGTAAATTACCCAGCCTGGTCAGCAGAATTATATTGCGTCCTGGGAACATAATTTAGGTAGACAGATTTAAAAATAAAAATATGTTGATAGTAACAACATCGCAGTTTGGAATAAGTCTCCATATTTCCAAGGATCCCTACCAGAATTGAAAATTTGCCTTTACTGGAAATGTACTTCAATTTTTCCCCAGCAAAAACCCAGGATCCTGGTGAGAAAAAGTATCTTTCAACAGGGCTGCCTTGCTGGCACTCCTTATTATAGCACCAGATTTAACTAGGTTTCTTTTTTTTTTTTTTCACAGTATACTTAATTGGGCAAGAGTTGGAGAAGGAAATGGCAACACACTCCAGCACTCTTGTTTGGAAAATCCCATGGACCGAGGAGCCTAGTAGGCTACAGTCCATGAGGTTGCAAAGAGTTGGACACGACTGAGCGACTTCACTTCACTTCACCAACATCTTTACTAGGCAATTTGTTTTTTATAAAATGCATTACATGGTTATAAAATTATCAAAACAATCCAAAGAGGCATTATTGTCTGCTAAAAGAATTTAATTGGAAAAATGGAAAATTTTTTTTTCTGACACAACACTGAGAATTTTAAAAACTTACCCCTTTATTGAAAAGCTAATATTCCCCTCCAGATTTCTGATTTTCATATTCATTGGGCCTAGATAAGCTAAGTTTTAACTCAAGCCTTAAGGCTGTATAAATACTTATCATAGACAAAAAATTAAAAAAGAAATCTTAGTGATTTTAGGCATCAAAAGAGATTTATGTGGTATAAAAAAAGACTCTTGGATTTAAATTCAGAGGAATGTGGGTAGTGGTCTTTGCTCTATCACTGTTTGGCACTGCAACCTTAAACAACTCTTACATGCCTTTTTGGACATGAATTTCTTCACCTGTAAAGCAAGGGGACTGGATTGGATTACTCCTAATATTCCCCCAAAGGTCTGGCAATATGTGATGGTAATAGAGGAAATTTTAAAATAAAAGGGAAGGATGCATACTTTTAATGAAAAGAAACTGTCACAATTCAAAACACTGATGGTAACTGTCATAAAAATGGCTTGAAACAAAAAATTAATTCAGGGTTTCATAAAAGTAAATGTCAAAATACAGAATACCATTTCTACAACTCTTAAATTGGAGAATTAATTATTGAATGTTTGAAGATAAACAAAAAAAATTGAGAAAACAAAAATGTCATTCTATCAGTCAGCTCCTGACTTTAAAGCTAATATTCTTAGTTCAGATTGTGAAAATTTTGACTTAGTAGAAAAAATTGCTTCAAACCACATGTCCAACACTAAGTCAATGTTCATTAGTATTACTTTTAGATACTCAATGTACCTTATAATAGCCCAAAATAGAATGAAACATATTAGAACATGATGGAGGAGAAGGAAAATATCTCCATGTTTAGAAATATAAATAAAACTTAACACATTTAACAGAAATGAAAAGCCAAAGCAGGTTAGTAAAATATATAAAATAATTTTGTTTCCTTCTCTCTGGCAATTCAGTAACCAGAAAGCTAAAAGCTGATCTTTCAGATATTCATCATTGCCAGGGTTTCAATCTAGCAATCAATTCAGATATCAAATCTACCTCTGCGGGGCAGGCAAAGTGCACCAAGCCATGCTGTCATTGAGCTGGTGGAGAGCAGGTGAGGCTGTTTTTGTAATGGAAAATTCATCTCTGGGAGAGGTATGATGAAATGAAATAAGCTTTATAGCTGGAGAGAGATGATGAGCTAAGGAATTTGCAGGGCTCAGCACAAACTGAAAACTCAGGACACCTTGTGCTGTGGCTGCTCAGTCACTCAGTTGGGTCCAGCTCTTTGTGACCCCCATGGACTGGAGCCCACCGGGTTCCTCTGTCCATGGATTTCCTAGGCAGGAATACTGGAATGAGTTGTCCTTTCCTTTGCCAGGGGATCTTTCCAACCCAGGGACTGAACCCACGTCTCCCACATTGCAGGTGGATTCTTTACTCCCGGGCCACCTGGAAAGTCCCTCGGGACACCTTACTCAAAAGAACTATAAATTTTAAGCAGCTTACAGCTTAGCATTAAACCCTTCTGAGAGTAGGGACCCTTTGTGACCATCAATGAAGTTGGCCCTGAAGACAGTTCAAATCCCTGCTCAGTCATCTAAGAGCTCTGCAAGAGACCCTGTACCAGTCAACTGACTACCGTCAGGTTCTTTGTGAAATGGTTAAACCCATAAAAACGCCCTTATATGCCTGTTGTAAAAATCCTATTATCCAATAAGTCCCATTTGCTGGATAAACAGTATATCCTCAAAAAGCAATAGCTATTATCATTAGCTTGAAGGATAGATGACTCCCAATAGCAATTCCATCATAAATCACAATGCTTTCTCTTACAGGTCTTAGAAAGAGATTAATCCATAAACAATGATAGCAAGAAAATTCTAAAGCAGAAACTGGCAGCACTCTTTTCCCCAGGTACTGACTAACCGAGTTGTTTTATGTCCAACACAAAGACTTGAAAATATTTTCTCTTTTGTGGTTCTTACTGTATTTCCTTCAAATGATTTACCATAAGAAAACAGAATGCTATAGAAACAGTCATGTTCTTGTTCATACAAGTCCCTGCTTTTCAAAAGTGGTAAGCGGATTGCCCCTGGAACAAGAGGACTGTAATCAATATTTTGCTGCTTTTGGTCCACCCTGGAATGTGAAAGATTGAAACATCTTGAATAATGAACCAAGAGGAAACATTCGCTTGGAAAAAGAGGTATAATTTGCATGCAACCTATACTATATAATTTTCAAAAACACAGAGCATTTATACTTCTCTGTAGTAGTAAATTTAACTCCTGTTACCAGCAGTACTCTTCTACGCTCTGATTTAAACCAATGAGAAAATTAACTTATGGCAAGTTTGACTCTCAAAGGTGAAGATTTCTGAATGCTTTTTAAGACATCAATGTAACTTCTTGTGTAGATACTCATTTGAAAGGCAATTATTAATAGACCAGGAGGAGAGAATGTGAGAGGGTAAAAAAAGAAAGGGAATAGAAAACTCATAGGGTTTCCTTTTGCCCTATAATCCTTTTTCAGTGTAGGATATAATAGCTAGAACAGAAACATGGTAGAAGAAATGAAAACTCTTTCTGAGTTTAAACTGTCAGGAAACTATTTCAATATCTGAGTGACTAAAAACACCATGGTGACACTTGGATTCATGTCCCATTTTAGGAATTCATTTGTTTGGGGCCAATTCCATGAACACTCCTTTACATTCAATAAAGGAAGGCCAATAAAGAGTCTACCAAGACATTCAAACCTGAGGATGCTGGAAGACTAGGATGATGAGCTTATTTATACTTGTCCTCGCTTCACCTGATCCAGGATGAGCTAAGAACACCTTTGGTCTCTTCCTGGAATAGCATAGGCTATTATGGGTACAGAGTTATTCACTTAAACTGGTTGCTTCCATACTTGCATTTTAAAAATAGATAAATGAACTATTCATTCAATATATTCTCCTTAATATATGCACTGTCGAGCATTTTAACAGACCTCAGCTCTCTTGTCTATTTTTTCTGGCATTGATTGTTACAAGGCTTGAAAGTATTAAATAAGAAAATAATTGTATGGAAGTTTTAATACTCAAGTCATCTGCAAATATGATCTTGAAATCTGAAGTACGTATTCTTCTGCTAGAGCAGCATTACTTTTTCTCCTAATAACACCTAATGCATTGAATTACCCAGTCACAGCCATTTCACAAGACTATAAGGCATTCATTTTAAGCATTCATGTGTTTAATTAATAACTTTAATATGTACTAATAAAAACATCCAGTAGAATGACTTCATAAAAAGGCTTTCCCAACATCAACAACAGAGTTGAGGAAACCAAGCTTTATTTATGCAATTATTTAAAGAAAGTATTATACACTTTTGGTTCATTTGTTTGCTTTGTTTTTATATCCACAAGAGTAAATCACACAGAAGTGGTGAGGACAGTGTCAAGTGTTCTAATTCACTATTCTATCATCTTCAATGTCATTCAACAGCTATTTCCTATGTAACTGGCATCATTTTAAAAGCTGTGGGAGATCCAGAGAAATACAAGTTAACTACCACTGTTCTCAGAGAGAGTCTAAGGACAGAAGTAGAAACAGCAACAAAAGAAGTAGAAATTGGATGAGACAAAAAGTGATGCCAAGAAGAGTCTAATACTAGAAAGGAAAGGACCAGGTGAAGCAGGGAGGGACTAACATTATTAAAGAATAGCTGGAAAAAAAAGAAAAAAAAAAGAATAGCTGGGTGTGAGAGAGCAACTAGGTGGGTGAGGTTGCACTGGGAAAAATTTTAGAGATGAAACAATTTTGAATAATAATTAAACTCAGAAGATGACTACAAATACATTTGGCAAACAAAGAAATTGAGGTCCAGAAAGTTCACCAGAGCAGCTGACAGATGGAGCCTTAATACCCAAATCTCTCAACTCCTGGAATATGTCCTAAGAAGTTCAGGGCTCTTCTGGTGGGTGACACCTTTTAGTGGCCCACAAAATAAGTAGAAACTTCAAGTTTATTTCTCTTCACCAGACAAGTAGTTTTGCAGATAGCTTACCCCACTAATGTACATTTAGAACATTAGAAGGAAGACCTCATCCTAAATTCAGATTCCTCTGTGAAGTGGGTTCAGCAACAGTCTTAGCTTTGCTTCTGAAGTGGGTTCCCATTGCCTTCTCTATTCTTTGAAGCAGGATGATAAAACAAAAAATGAAACATTTTTTCAAAGAGAATTCATTTAACGGTCATATTGATGTCTTGATCAAAAAGAAGGCAGTCTTTCAGGTGGTGGCTTTTCCTTCTTTTCATTAATGTACCTCATTTACAAGTCATCACTCTCTTAACCTTTACTGCTCTTTGCTTATTCAACCTAGGATGAAGATTAGGAGAGTGGAATCAACAGAAGGAAGCACAAGTAACCTTTCAGAAAGCAAAGGAATTCAAAACGATTCCCAGAACAGAGGTAGCAATGAGTCAAATTCATCAACACAGAGTGGTTAGAAAGTCCATTCAAGACAAGGCAAGCCGCAAAATCTGTGAGGTATAAAAAAGAAGGGATTAAGTCCCACGAGAATGAACAAATCCCCTAGTAGGTCAGTCATTCAAACCAGGAGCTCTGGTGTAGGACAAGTCAATCAACAGACAGTAAAGCAGAACAGTTATAAAACATGGATTCCAGAACTGCGTTATGCCCTGCATTCAAATCTCAGCTCTAAAAAGTTGTATTACATGCTCTTTGACAAGGGACCCAAGCTTTGTGTGCCTCTGTTTCCTCAGCTGTAAGTGGGGATAATAATATTAGCACCTATCTCATGGGTGTGTTGTAAAAATGAGATGCATTAATTGTTATTTCTATATAAAATACTCAGAATAGTACCTGACACATAGCTAAGTGTGATGTGAGTGCTTGCTGCCATTAATCTCCTCCTCCTTCTCTTCCTTTCCTCCTTCTTTTTATCCTTCTCTTTCTTCTCCTCCTCCTCACTCTGTTTCTACCATTTACCCCCACATGACCTTGGAGAAGTTGACAAACCTCTTGGCTTCACAGTTTCTGCATTTGTGAATGCAGGATGATAACACTGTAGGGGTGCATACTACTTCCCAGTATTGTAATGAGATATATAAAAAGTCCTTAGAATGTTACTGAACTGTACAGTTAAATATGGTTAAAACAGTACTTTTTTTTTCACTATGTGGCTTTTACCACAATAAAAAAAAATGTTTTAAAAAGTTCTTGATAGAGCACGGATCACATATGAAGCATGGATAAAATGGAAGTTTGTACACTCACTCACACATTTGTTCTAGACTTCTTCCAGCAAACACTTTCTAAATACAGTGTGTAAAGCACATTTTTAGTTAAAGGGGATACAGCAGTGAATGAAACAAACAAAAATGCGTTCTCTTATGGAGCTTACATTTAATAAGAGATGGTAGTTGTGTACCAGTAAATATTCTCACTATGATCAATTTGACAACCAGTTTGCAAATTCCTGAATATTTAGCATTCTGCTCTTGAGAAGTAGTATAAGCAGATTCCAGAATATCGTTCACAGGGGAATAGACAAGAAAGAGGTAAAATGGACAATGTGTAAATAGAGATAAGTGCTCTGAAGGAAAATAAAGCAGGGATCAGTGATACGAAATGTCTGAGGATAAAGAGAGGGGGTGCAATTATAAATAACCTGGACAAGGATTCACTGAGAAGGTGCTATCTGGTCGCAGACTTGACAGTGTAGAATGACCTAGGCAGTGGAAACAACACACTTTCTAAGTGATTGAAAAGCACATCTACTGAGAATGTCAGTCTTGGTTTGTGTACAGGTCCCTCAGACGATTTAGCCCAGTATGCTGTCACCTGTGCTTTTCTTCACAGGTATAGTCTACACACGAGTAGATAAAAATTTGCAGGTCGAAAATATTCCCTTCACCTAGTCTCTGAGTAACATAACCCTATACTGGCCAATGTGCATTGTCCAAAATTCTCCCTCCTGGTCTCCAGGGTTAGCCTGACAGCTTCACTGTCTGAAATCTTCAGTTAAATCTGTCAAGTGAGCAGAAGGATACGGAATTTATTTCAGAGCTAACACAAACAAGCAGACAGCCTCTCAAATAAAATGAGATGGCTTTCAAAACTTGCTCTTTATGTAAATATCATAATGGTAACCAAAGTTTCCACCAACAGAAAGCCTGATAAAGTATGGGGACACTGTGGAATTACTGAGAAGGAATGTAAACAACGTGAATGTAAACGGTGTGAATCTAATAATGTGATGTGGAGAGACATTCATTTTATTAATGATACCACTGTAGCAACTGATATTTCCTGAGTGTATCTCTCTTCTAATGCCTGAGTTTCCTCATCTGCAAAATGGGACTAATTACTACCTTATAGGTGAACGTGAGATTTGAATAAATTAATTCAGATAAAAGTTACTACATCAATTAATGGTAACTATATAGAATGAATATGATTAAATGATAAATGGAATGCATGTGATCAAGGTAAGCTACTTTTCCCTTCATCTTCATTATTATCATTATCATTATCATTATTGTTTTACTTTGGGCCAAACACTAGAAGTTAGCTCTTTTTTATTATTCCCATTAAACCGAACAATAGAAAGTTTACTAAGGCGCTTTATATTCTAAAGAGAATTAAGAGGTTGGGTAGAGATTCTCAGTAGCTGTTCTATAAAACAAAAACATATTTTGGCCAGTTTAAATCGAACTAGAGTCTCAGATCCATGAGGGCAAGAACCATGTCACTTGCATTTACTACTGCATAGAAAGTTATTCATTATACTGAATGAATACAATGAGGAAACCATAATCAACACTACTTATTAAGTGATTATTTATCTCCTCAATGTTTACTATGAATTATTTTGCACACTCCCTCCACTTCAAAGAGGGAGCTACTAATGCTATCCCATTTTACATCTGAGAAAATTGAGTCCAAAAAAATTTAAATTAATTACCCCAAGTCACACAGATAAGTAGCAGTGCCAGAACTCAAACTCCTGTCTATTGAACTCCAGTCCCAAATTTTCATTGCTGTTCTTTCTTGCCTACACTGCTCAGCTAGTAACTCCTAGTATAATGAGAAACAATGATACACAGTTGTCACTAGACCCCAGGACATGTGAATCAAGGTTGGAGACTTCATATGAAGGTACAATAGTTCCTTCCTCTGTTAATTACAACATGTGAACAAGGTAAAATGCAGAACTCAATGGAAACGTAAAGACTCATTCTCAAAAGTCTGAAGGAGCCAATTAGCTTTGGTCCAGCAACATCTCATACAACTCCATGGTCGGCTAGTGCCATGGTAATAGGCACGCCTCTTCCATAATATCAATCTCTGCCATTTCCAATCTGTACTGTGCATGAATCATGCATTAAAAGCCTGGAGAACATGGAGTAATGGCCTCAAAAACTCTCTCAGGCATAAAAATAGAAGCTTAGTGCTGTTGGTATGGATTCCCCACTGTTTCAAAGTAACCATTTTCAGCCTTTGGAGAAAGAATTCACAGACTCTTTGCTGTAGCATTTTAGATAATCTACTATTCCTTGCAACTCTCTGAACTCACATTTCTTACAGAGGAAAGCATGTCTGTGGTCTGAAAGCCAAGGTAAAAACAAACCAAGCATCTATCCTAATGAGACACCCAAGGACCTGGTGAAAAAGGCACTCTGTGGTACCCAGTGATGGAAATTATCAGTCAAGTGACTTGGATTTTAATTAGAGAGTAGTCCAGAGCAATTATAATAACCTGGTTCTTTTGATCTTGAGAACCTCAATCCTCATTCTGGTAGAGGGAAATTGAAATGCTCTAGAAGCCAGTAAGTTGAAGTTAAGGAGCAAAACAAGCAAGGTGTAAGCAACAGGGGAGGAAGCAGATGTGGCGCTCCGGGAACACATGGTCCTTTTCAGAACCTCCTCTAAAAAAAGTAGCTGCTACTCCGCTCTAGCTGATGGTTGCCATAAGGCAAAACATCCTGGTTTTGCTTTACTTTTCAGTTCTTTTCTTAAGAGAAACCATGAATTCAGATTTTCTGTTAAATTTCAAAAATGTCAAAAGTTAGCAATTTTTAATTAAAAATAAAATAATAACAACAATGTGTGGGATGAATAAAAAGTCATAAGCAGGATTTGGTCCACAGGTGTCTTGTTTGTGACTTCTATTCTGCTGAATTCTCTTATCTGCAGTGCTAGATAATGCCAAGCTACTTAGAGCTGCTGCTAAAGTTTCAGGCAAATTCCTGTCCAAGTTTGGATTAGCAAGGTCTGATTTGACTAATAACCTAGGAACACATGAGAATTATAATAGCTTATGTTTATGGAGCCCCCATCATGTATGTAACTCTCAGATTAATTGAGAAAAAGCCTATAAGATGGATACTCTTATTATTATCCTCATTTTACAGATGAGGAATCTGAGGAATTAAGCGGGTAAATTATCTGCCATCTGACCAAGGTCACACCACTATCAATTATCAGAATTGGGTGCCCACCCAAATATATTGCTACTAGGCTATAAAGTTAAGTGTATGAGAATAAAGGGCATAATAATGAAATCTACGGGCAAGGTAATGTCTTTGTGTTAGTATCAAAAAAATCATCTTAGTCAATGTGGTTTAGAATAAAATTTCATAAAAATGTTTAGATCATTGAACCAATCTATATACTCTTGGTAATTCTTTCTAAAAATAATTTAAAGGAAGAAAAAGTTATCAGTTCAGAAGAATTAGCATCATCCAATTTTTGAGTAGCAAACAAGCAAACAAAATAACCAAATCCCCAAGAGAATAAGAACAAATACATTTTTTTTCCTTTTACCAATATGGTAGAAGACTAGATAATAACCAAAAATTGAAGTCCTGATGATTACTGCTCACTTAGAAAAGGTATCACTTATTAAACACTGAGTGAATTAAAAGAAAGAAGCAATCACATTTGTATTCTGATTAGAATGAGGTAAAAACTATTAAAATATAGGCTAGAAAAAAATACGTTAGGCTTTGAGTCATTTCATAACAATTAATTAAATTATGAGTGGCTTAGAAAATAACTAAGGGACTTTCAACATCATTGTAGTAACATTTGCTATTTGTTGCAACCAAATTTAACTTAAAACTACGATAAATATACAGGTACCACTCAGCTTCAGGTTTCCAAAACTATAAAGCATTTAACCATTTAACTGTCCCTATTTTGCACAAACTCAGTATTTTGCACATTTTCTGTGATGATTCTACAGAGTAGTGTTTTACATACAAGGGCCCAGCTACGTGAAAACAAACTGTCATCTCTGGATAAGTAGAATGAATATATATAAGGTCTGATGTATAGTTTCAAACCAAGGTTCCATGTGGTTCCTAGTGTCATTGCAGTCTCATCTTAAGAATTTCACTCCTATGATCTCCAAGATACATAAAAGGTTTGTCCCTTCACTTCCTTCAGACTCCTGCTCAAATGTTACCAATAAGAATTACTCTGATCACTTTATATAAAACAGTAGTACCCTGACACTACCAACACTCAATTTATACTCATATGTTTATCTTCTGCTTTTCTCCACTAGATTGTAAACTTCATGCCAACTGGGAATCTATCCCTGTCACTCAGTGCTATGTTCCCCAAATGTGGAATTGTACTTGGCACTTCGCATATTAATAGAATCTAGCATTAATGTGGCACTTACTATGTGCCAGGCACTATTCTAGATACCTTACTAATACTAAATTATCTAATATTTCTAATGACCCCATTATTATTTTCATTTAATAGATGAA
This sequence comes from Muntiacus reevesi, assembly GCF_963930625.1. NCBI lineage: Eukaryota > Metazoa > Chordata > Mammalia > Artiodactyla > Cervidae > Muntiacus > Muntiacus reevesi. Next base: position 130,857,827 of record NC_089250.1, read on the forward strand.
GACCCTGAAGCACACAGAAGTCAAATAATCTGTCTAAGCTACTATGGTGGACCAACTCTAAGGCAGCTCTCAATTACTTACACCTCCTTCTATGCATGGCTTGTTTAATTCCTTCCTTTTGAGAGTAAGAACTATTCACTGCTTTTAATGAGTAACGTGCGGGAAAAGGTGATTATGTTTCTTTATACTGAAACTTCTATCTGCCTAACAGACTCTTATTTCTAACTTTGATTAAATAAGCTGCCCTATGGAGAGGCCCACATGGCAAAAAACGAAGGGTGGATTCCACCCTACAGTTATCAATGAATTGAGATCCTCAGACCAACGACCTTCAAGAAACTGCATCCTGCCAACAATTACATGAACTTGGAAGCAGATCCCTTCCCAGGCAAGCCTCAAACAAGTCCCTTAGCCAGGCCAACACTTTGACTGTATCTTTGTGAGAGACCCTGAAACAGAGCAACCAGCCAAGATATTCCCAGATTTTTGACCCATAGGAACTGTGGGGCAATAAAGGTGTTGTTTTAAGTCTATGGCAACTTGTTAGATAGTCATAGATGACTAAAATAGTCAGACTAAGCTTTTAAAAAACGACCCAAACCTAGGTAGACTAGAATTTATATTTTCATGCACTATACTATTTGTACTTAGTCGCTTACTCTTATCTGACTCTTTGCAAACAAATGGCCTGTAGCCCGTCAGGCTCCTCTGTCCATGGGGATTCTCCAAGCAAGAATACTAGATTGAGTTTCCATGCCTCTTTCCAGGGTATCTTCCCAACCAAGGGATTGAACCCAGGTCTCCCACATTCTAGGCAGATTCTCTACCATCTGAGCAACCAGGGAAGCCCCACTATACTATATTTCCCTCAATAAATATTTTTGGAATGAATGAAGGGATGGATAAATGGATGGATGGACACGATAATAATACTTTATAAAGCCAAAGAGCAATGCACACTTGTTTTATGAGACTACAACGATCTTGATCTTCAAATCTGCAACAAATATTATTAAAAAATAAATGTGTATGTGTATATATATATAAACATATATATATATATCTCACCAACACTCTGCCATGAACATCATTACAAAAGTTCTAAATAAAATAATCATTAGCTAAATTAATTCAATTATTCATAAAAAGATAATACATTATAACCAATGGGGTTCATTCCAGAAAAGAAATATTGAGTTACCAACTAAAATCAATTTAAAACATCAAATATCTATTTTAGTAGATACAAAAGAAGCCTTTGATAAAATTATATCTCCATTCAAGATTTTTCAAAACTCTCAAAACAAATTTGGAGTAAGACAAAAATCTATCTCCATTCATAATTTTTAAAATACCCTCTTAACAAGGCAGGAGTAGAAGAGTTTATCTATTAAAAAACCTATAGCAATTTAATGCTTCATGATAAATTTTGAAGATTTCTCCTGATATTTTGAAAATGGGTCAAGACTGTCTACTATCTCTACTTTATTCACCATTGTAGTAGCAAAAGTCTTAGTCCCTATTAAAGTGAGAGAAACACAGGTTATAAAGAAGTAAAAAATTAAAACTCTCATTATTTTCAGATTACTTGATTATATATATGTAGAAAACCCTTAAGAAACCACATAGAAACCATTAGAATTAATAAGATGATGTAGTGAGATTTCTGGGTACAAAATACAGATCTCAATTGCAACAAGGAATTAGAAAAGGAAATTTAAAATACCATTTATAAAAGATCAATACACATCAAATGCAAGATTAAATCTAACATAAAATGAGCAAGTCTGCTATTCAAAAAATTATAAACCTTCTTCCGCCAGAAAGATCCAATTTCACATACAATACCATAACTCGTTATTCACTAGCAATTTTATTAGAGATAGGACTGAGTCCATAACCAACATGACATGAAATAATAAAACATATGTGCAGTTATCCATATATTTTCAATAGTTTTAACACATGCACACAAATATTGAAAACTGTGGAAATGATGAAGGTTTTGCCTTTTTTTTCCCTTCATTTCTCCCACGGTAGTGTGTACTGGTTGCCTAGGAAACTGTTACTACCAGGGACAGAAGCGGCTGTGCTGTCACTCGGAGCCGGGCTGAGGCTTCAGCGGCAGCGCGTTGGCTCTCAGCCTCAGTGGAAGGGCACCTATACTGTCCCACTTGGCTCCGGGCTCACTCGTTTCCTAGGCGCAGCTGACATTGTGTTGTTCGTGTTTGGCAGTAGGAAAGAAGCAAAGGATACAATAACAGTGACTGGGGAGCAAAGACTGAACATGGATTGTTAAAGGTGGGTCTAAGACATTGCAGGTGGAGAGACCGGACAGTACACAGGAGATGCTTACTAAAGTACACCCAGCCACTGCTGGCAGACGAGGATGCGTGTGCTACTCACAGAAGCAACTTGGAAAGTAACTAGGAAAGGGGAGGGAGCTTCAACTACTGCGTGCAGCAGCTGTACTATGTACTTTGTTTGTTTTGCATTCATTTCATCTGTTCTCTCTCTCTCTCCCTCCCTCCTTCTCTGTTTCTGACACCCATACACAAAGACACACACACTCAAGCGCATACACACAGCTACTAGTCTAGTTTTAAACACAGGTGATATGGAGTTCAAAGAGGCTAAATGATATTCTTCAGTTCACCCAATTACTCAGCAATGGAGCTAGAAATGAATCTCAATCAAACCCCAGGAAAACCATACTAGGCTGCCTCCAAGCCTGGGACATGTTTCAAAATAAGGATAAACTAAAGGGAGGCAAAGGTTGCTACAGATACGAAAAGATGAAAGTTTATATTAGGTTCAGGAAATGAGAAGAAATGAGAAGAAACCCGGTGAAGTGGAATACAGAGGGTGCAGAGGCATAGGAAGTTAAAAAAAAAAAAAAAAAAAACCCAGCAAACAGATAATGAACTATTTTAAATGCCATATGAACAACTTTATTTTTTAATATTATTTTATAACTGTGCTGTCTAGTAGACACACTGCACAGTAATGTGGGTTGTCTATACTGACATGGGTCTATATATATATATTATATATATATATAATATATACTGGACTAAAACAACATAAAAAATCTCACATAAAATAGTTTAGTAATCATTTGTCTATTAATATATGTTGGTCTGATAATAGTTTGGATGTTCTGGGTTAAATAAAATCCATTAAAATTAATTTAACCTGATTCTTTTTAAATGTGGTTACTGAAAATAATTAAAATTACACTTGTGGGCTTATATTTCAATTGGTTTCCAGTGGGAGGCCATGTAAAGCATGGGGAGAGGAAGACTGGGGCTGGCTAACTCTTGTACTCAAACTTTTCCTCTCCTTATACACACACACCCCCCCCCTCAGCTTTATGCTAGTTTATTATTTTTTTTTACACCAAGGCTCCATAGGAATAGGCACCCAGGATTCTTTTCCTATGAGGAAAAAAAGGCAGTTTGCCTACTACAAACTCTGAAATAAAAATAGTTTAACAAAACTCCTTTGCAAGAAATAAAGATGGATTCACTCAGCATCCAGAGAGTGTTTACATCTTAAAGAAAAAAAGGTGCCTGTGGGGAACAAAATAACGATGGCTTTAGAAGAAAAATCGGTTTCCAAAGACTTTACTGCTCCAGAAAGAGCTCCCATTCAGAAGATCACAGAGAGCAGCCTCAGCGGTCACCTGGTGACTCACTCCTGTTTTGCTATGTATTATGTTTTAGTTTCTCTGACCTTGATATTTCATACAGCACCAAGAAATTACTCACCTCACCGTCAAAATGACAGTCACCGTAGGATGCTGCCCCTGCCAAACAGTGGCCTGAGCTAGCTGGTGAGACTGAATAGAAAAAAGTAAACAATAAACCCTTATCTGATTCTTTAGGGCATTCCACTGCAGTTGTTCAACATTTTAGAGTTTGGCAATGTCTTTAGTGGACTTTGTTGTTTCTCCGCTAAGTCCTGTCTGACTCTTCTGCGACCTCATGGACTGTAGCCCACCAGGCTTGTCTGTCTATGGGAGAATACAGTAGTGGATTGCTAGGTCCTTCTCCAGGGGATTTCCCCAACCCAGGGATCGAAACCACATCTCCTGCATTGCAGGCAGATTCTTTACCACTGAACCACCTGGGAAGCCCTCGGGGTATTACACGGATATTTTTTCATGGGCATCCATTGTCTCTCATATGTGACACAACAGTGTTAATATAAGGTGCATAGGATCACAAAGTTTCCTGCAAACATAGATTTGGAAATGCCCCTATTTAAAAAGGTGTCAGGGGAGGCCACGGGACAGAGGGGAGCTATTCAATGGAAAGTGTGGTGCTAAACCAACAGCACTGGGTTGGGCAACCAAGAGACCTGGATTCCAGATCTTGCTCTGCAACTTAGAAAGTGTGCAACTTTCCTTCAATGCCCTGTATCTTCTCTTTCAGATGAAGGTCTTATAAATTACAGCTCTCAACTTTTATTTCTCTTCCAGCATATATGGGAGATGTGAGACCCTCCCTTTAGGAAGAGCAAATTACTGTTAATGAAAAAAAAGTATCATGAGGCACTCGGCAGGCATTTGCGAGGCACGAAGACAGTGACTTCCAGTAGTGGAAACACAAGCCTCAAAATCTCCAGGTATTTAGGAGATCTGACTTACTCCCTCTTAGAATCTTAGAGACCATCTTGTCTTTAATATCTTTTCAGGTGTTACAAGGATTAAGGCTATCATTAAGGTTGTTCACTAGACTATTTCATAACCATATCCTCTCCTCTTCTTTTTTCTTTTTACCCTCATTCCTTTAATCAAAATATCCCATACTGGGAGACTGCTTTCTGATGGATGTTGATTTGAATAAATTTGAATAAATCCTTGAGCATACTATGGAAGAAAAACCCATTAAGTCCATTCAGTCTACCATTTTTTCAAATGTGTAGGAAATGTTTTGATCAGATAACATTCTGGAACATACTGTCTTCTACCTGAAATGTCCTGTTTACCAGTAGCCTTTAACTTGACCTACTAGGAAGAAAAACAGAGTAGATCTTTTTTTTTTTTTTTTTTTTTTTTACAGTCCACACTCATATTTTAAATATCCAACTCTATTTTTTAAGATACTGTATACCTCTAAGTCACTCTGTAACCCTACATTTAGCTAGCATTTTCTGAGAACCTTGTCCATGTGAGATCTTGCAGGAATTTAAGGCCAAAAGGTGAGAGATGCTAAGAGATACAAGTGCTAGAAAAGCAAAGAGATAGACTGGGACCTTAGGTAATATGAAAATTCAGTTTCACTCCAAAGAGCAGAAATTTGGAATCTGTATTGATCTCATGAAGCTCACTCTACAACAAACTCTTGCCCACTAGGTGAATGGCTATGGAAAGGTCAACAGAAGCTATAAAATTTCTCATATTTTTGACAGAGTCCTCTATAAGGGAGCTGCACAGAAGTGTAATATGCTTCAATCATGAAGTAGCGAGGACAAACATACTGAATGTTTCTCAAATAAAATATTAACCTAAGAAAACCAGACTTACAAAGGGTAAGGAGGTATCTTGAATAATATTTACATTGTAAAAATAAAAGTTTATTTCTATTTAGGAACATCAGAGAAGATTATGGAAGAAAATATTCTGCGGTATTAGTGTTTGGCCTGGTTCCTGGAAAGCAGGTAAGAGTTGGAAAAACAGAAATGTAAAAGGAGGATATCTCCATAGAAAGAAATGACATTAGCAAAACACAATAATCAGAAGAGTGGAGCCTTGGGGAAAGTTTATAGACTTAACTGGCTGAACAAAGCGGTACAGTTGAGGTTTAATAACCAATATGAGGATGAGATGGTTGGATGGCATCACCAACTCAATGTACCTGAGTTTCAGCAAACTCTGGGAGATAATGAAGGACAGGGAATGCTGGGATGCTGCAGTCCATGGGGTCACAAAAAGTTGGACTCAATTTAGTAACAGAAAAACAACCACTGATAAGGAAGGTAGAGTTATTAAGAACTGGATCTTTGAAGGCCCTGAATGTCAACTGCAGAGCATTGGCATTACCATAAAGGTGATACATTTTCTGATTAGGAAAATATCAATTTACCACTGGACAAAAAATGCCGAGTTAGCAGCTGTGCTGAGTTAATCACATATTAGGTCAAAACTATTTTAGAACTGAGAGAGACCTTGGAGTTCTTCCACTTCATAAAAAGTTCTCATTGCTTGGTTTAGATGGCAACAGAATAATCAACAACACAAAAACCATGAAAAGGGATAAAATGTACAAAAATAAGGGGTCAGATGAAACATGAAGGAAAAAATTGTATCTATCACAAGAAAGGCTCTCATGGAGCTCTTCTTACAGAGCCAGTTGGTAAGTGTAGAGAAAGGAACAAGAAGCAAATGACATTTCAGCCCTGAGCACCCTGAGAAATGCTGTCTGTGTGTATTCAGCTCCTTCCTGAAGCTCACAGCACCTCTTCAAAAGGAAAACAAAATGACAAAAGTACCATTTTGGGCTACTAAGCTCTCTTTCAGCTGAGTCACCCTATTGCCAAAAACACCCTCTTGCTCCCTTAGGAATTTTAACGTTTTATTTTTAAGACCTTTTTACTCGTAGAAGAGATAAGATTTCACAAGCTAATTGAATACATGGCGCATAACTAAGTTACAGCCTCCCTTGCTGAAATCTTTAGAGCTGAAAATATTTTTATTTTCTTGGCCCTTCTGACAACATGAAGAAAAAAGCGTCTTAGTCACTAAATGGAACTGCTAAATGGGAGGACAAGCCTAGTAAAATAAATCAGTAATCCCTCACTGGTTTTCTTAAATAACAAATTAGTAAGTTTTAAATTTGCCATCCAATTGCTAAGATATGGGCTATTTAATGAAGCAATGGCTCAGAACATAAGACACTTGGATTACAATTGGTTTAGTCATTGATTTCTTTGAGTTAGGCTTAGGTAAGTGTTTTTACCTCTCTAAACTACAAAGCTTAGCAAAATGAGGGAAAATCACCTCCTGTTTCCTTTTACAATAATTAGAGATTGGATTCTGGATCTGAAAAATAATCTAAGACATTTTGGAGAAAGCTTTCATGTACAATGCTGGGGAAATGGCTCTTCATGATCCCGTTTAAATAAGGTCAAGACTCAAGTATGTATAACACAAATACACAAAAACTTTTACAGAGTGTGTGTTTGCGCTCTAGGAACCTGGAGACCAAAAAGGACCTCCAATTTGCTCACACATATCCCTGTATTTGAATTTAGCACAGAGAAAAAATCTGGAAAAAAACCATGTTTACATATGGCAATTTTCAGTTCCATTAATTCATGGAGAAGAGTAGATAAGTGAAATCTTGATGGGCTATATAGAGGCTATTTCTACAAAGAATGGGCTCATCATGTGCCTCCAAAGTCTTCAAGACAGCCTTGGCATAGACTTTCTTTTTAGAGATCAAACTCATTGTAGACCATGATAAAATAATTTTTTTTTTTTTAATCCACATGGATTTGAAAAAGAACTAGTGGTTTATTGGATATCCACTTATCAGTGGTTGCAAACACAAAGGCATCTATGTTCTGTTGGGAAAAACTAAAGACCAAGAATTTCCAAAAATAATTGCCAGGTTTCCAGTTGTTCAATGTCAAGCTGACATGGAGCTATTTCAGCAGCAGTGACTGAGAAATCATAGCAGAGGAACAAAAATGGGGTGGGGGGGGGTGGCACGGGAGAGCAAAAGACTTCAAAGAGGTGACAAAAAAACAAAAAATCACCCTGTGCAAAAGCAAACTCTAATAATTGGAACCAAAGAATATAAAACTATCTTCTCCCTTAAATATAAATGAGGCCATCTGCCAAGATCCAGAGCTTGAGTGACAGAAACATTTTTAAACAAAGACTCAGAAAAAAATGTTTTTTTATTTAGTCTCTTTCATACAACATTTTTTGTTGTTGTTGATTTTAAGGTCTTTTTTTTTTTTTTTTTGGCATAGTGATGGAGGGGAAAAAACTTATACTGTAATGTAGATGGCTTAGAAATAAGATTACTTGAGAATAAGGTTACCTTGTGGGAGGGAAACTAGTGAGAATCAACATACAAAGGATGAGACCAGGTTTCTGTGTGAAAGACTGAGAAGTATCTCATCATAATACTGTTCACACTTGACTGGCTCATTTGAATCAATGGACACATTGGTTAAACTGGAAATTCTAATTCACCAAGTATTGGATTGGTCTAAAATTCTGCAGTTCAAATGTGCTCCCATATGATCCCAATGCACAAAGTCCTCCCAACATATTTCATTAGAAACAAGCAAGAACAATTAAAGTGATTGAAATAGTCCTAAGAAGTTAGCCCAATTATTGGGTTTGAATGGTTGGATTTCCCCATTGCGGAGACAGCTATATATCAGGCAACCCAGAGTTGGGAGCAGGAACATTCTGATTATTAGGTTGATTTCTCGTTTTCTGATTGTATTATGTCTGAACTGCCTTCTGATTATAATTTGATTTCTGGTGTAGGATTTCCTCTAGAGAGAATTGTGCTAGCTAGTCAATCCAACTCCTGCAGGCAGAATAATCGTGTGTAAAGAAATGGGCTTTAAATCACAGAGAATAGGATTGTTTGATAATGTTGATGATGACAAGTAGGAAGATCAAGAGGAGGAAGCTGATATGATGATGACAATAGCAGATAAGTTACCTGTGTGCTTATTATGTGCTAGGTACTATGCTTAGTGCTTTGCACACATTTGGTCAATATTATGAGTTGATACTCTTATACCTACATTACAGACGAAGAAATCTAAGGTTACAATGCTAGGAGTCTGGACAAGACTGAACCCTATGGCTGCCTGATTCCAAATATATGTTCTCTGTCAACATACACACCCCAGTATGTGAAGGATCTTTGATTATAATTATTACTACACTAAGCACTCAAGAAACAGTAATTATATATTCCAATTTTTATATATGACATACAGTTTATATTTGAGTTTTTTGTGCATTTAGCTAACATGAATCAGACTCCATGAATCTCATCAACTCTAATCATACTGATATCTTCAATCTGTAAAGCTAAGGACTAAACTCCTAATCATGGTAAAGCCTACCCAGGTGTTGAGCTGAGCAATTACTTAAAAACAAACAAACAAACAAACCTGGAGAAGTAACACATTTTTCAGACATTTTAACCAAAGAATTTTTTTTTTCCCTATCTATAGGCATTTCCTTGAAACCTCTTTATACAAATCTATCCATTTTGTGATTGACTGGGTATTTTCCCCCAAAAGATCATTTAAGTATTTTCCCTTCTTTTTAATCTCATAATTGCTAAAGTATTGAATAATAGTTCCATTTCTACTTCTAATGCATATACACCTTGTTCAAATGAGTGGAATGAAATATATCACCGACAGGATTACGCACATGGGTTTTAGTGGGTATTGGAAATGGTCAAGCGCAAACTACAAATTAGCAAAAATATTTCACGAACATCAATGGCCTTCTATGATGCTTTGTCTTTCAAGGATATTGTGTGCAAAACCAGATATTCGGGAAACAAAAAGTAGGAGTGACCAAATGGTTCCTCCCATTTGTCTGACTACTTAAGAGTCCATCCTAAGACAGTAGACAGGATAAATGAATGGTCAGTCATAGAAGACTAAGCAAAGAGTGACGGTCCAGTTGTGAGCAAAAGGAACAGAATACAGAGAAACCAGTTGAGAATAAGATTCAGTGTGGGTGGTATTTTTCCCTGAGCCATCTCACCCAAAACTGCAAGACTTTAATCTGATTCTTGTTCTGAGAAGGCAGGAGCATGCCCTGCCAGTTTGTTGTCCAGCTCAGGAAGAGAGGTCATTGCTTTTGTCATTCTTTAAACCAAGTGTACTTTTTGACTTAGTATTTTCTAAGAACTTCTCTACTCAATTTTCCATTTGTACAGAACATAGCTATTTATGTTGAATTTTTAAATTTAGTATGCACTTTCTCCTGTTCTAGAAAAATAAGGATCTTTTCAATTAAAGTACCTTGCCTTTGCCTGTGTGTTTTTAAAAAACAAAAAACTTACATCGACGTGACCAGGGCAGAGGAGGGCAGAGAGCTCCATACAGGACTGACTAATGGGGGCCACAGGGTTCACGTGGCCTGAACTTTTCTAAAGTAGTGCAGGGGGCAGAGCCACAGTGGAAATACCAATGACTCCTACCACTGTCACCCTTAAATCCCTAAAAGTAGGACCAAAAACACATGGTCCTGATGATGAGTTGAATTAATAAAGAGCAGCTCTAGCTAACCAACAATAAAATATTAATAATACATAAACTGAAGTCATTAAGATCATTGGTTTGTTCCCTACTATTATCTAACACCTTTGTTCAGTTTTACCTGTTTCACTTCTCCCTTCTTGTTCCTTTTACATCTGCATTCTTTATATTCAATATACTTGATTTACTTCAGTGAAGAAACTGGACCATCTGGCATTCAGAACCTCATGACATCAATATCAAAGCATATCTGCTCTTTGTAGATTACATGAGGAATGAGAAGGGAGAGTTGTGAAGGCAGTAAAATTTACTGGGGCAGACATCATGCTAGTCAACATACTCTCCAAAATCAGAGTTCTAGTCAATCTCCTTGCAAATGGGGCGCAGGAAATACTTTCCACCAAAATTTTATTGCCTTGGAAGACCTTACTTTTTAGTTTCTCAAACATTTTATTGCCACTGCTGATTAACACACACAATTTATATGTGGAGATCTCAAAAAATAGAGATCTCCAGGCTCCATGCAGCACCATATAGATCAAGCATGAACTTGAAGGTTTGGGGCAGGATACCTGTATTTTTAAAAGGCCACCACAAGGAATTCTGAAAGGCAAATGATAGAACTAATGCTGTGTTTCCCTCCATGAATTCCTTATTCTAACACTTACCGTAACACTGTCTAAAGGTTGGTCTTAAGAGAAGATTCACATTAAAGCTTGAAAAGATCCAAGATAGATACCAGGAAATTTTTATTTTCCTGACAAAGATAATCATATTTATGGACACACAGACATCTTCAACATTTTTTTCCTGTTGTTTCATGTCTTAAATTTCTAGTTTACCTTTCATTTGCCTGTCAATGAAATGTCCAATATTTGAATCCACTTCACATTCACATTTATAAAACCATAGGATTTAATAATATTTATTTTGGTGTTTATTTTCTAAAATAACTTACAAAGGTGAACATATGAACTTATGACACTTACTAAAACAGATATTCTGGTGAATCAGTGGTAAAGAATCTACTCGCAATGCAGGAGATGCAGGAGACGTGGGTTTGGTCCCTGAATGGGGAATGCTCCCTGGAAAAGAGCATGGGAACCCACCTCAGTATTCTTGCCTGGGAAATGCCATGGATAGAGGAGCCTGGTGGGCTACTGTCCACAGTATCACAAGAGTCAGACACGACCGAAGTGATTGAGCATGCACACGCACAAGATTTTTAAATAATGCTCTTTTCAGAAAAAAAAGCATTAGCTC